>NW_026856167.1:0-84080 GCF_026571515.1 Ruditapes philippinarum
AAGCTATCTTTATCATATTTTATATTTTTATCTTTGTTTAAATTACAGAATGATGAGGTATGATTTAGAGTGAAAACCTGTTTGTCTTGGGTTTTATTTATAGACTAGCTGTTACTTTTTTGTAATGGACTTTTTAATATGTTTCTAAAAACAATGAAGTGGGTGTCTGTTTATGGCTTTTTGGCAAGGCTAACAAGGCGTCTTAGTTTTTTGGATAATAGTGTAATTATAAAACTTTTTTGATTATTTTCTATATCTTCACCTGATTGGAAGGGAAAACACCTTGTTC
Organism: Ruditapes philippinarum; assembly: GCF_026571515.1. Lineage (NCBI taxonomy): Eukaryota > Metazoa > Mollusca > Bivalvia > Venerida > Veneridae > Ruditapes > Ruditapes philippinarum. The sequence goes on from NW_026856167.1 coordinate 290, forward strand.
CAGTATTTAATGGTATTAATGGGAGTGTAACTGCTACTTGTTGATATTTTTTACTTATCCCTTCAACCTGAAGGAAGGGAAAACACCTTGTTTCTAGTATATTAATGATATCATGGGAGTGTAATGTTACCAATCGTCTATATTTTCTATATCTTCCACTGAGGAAAGGGGGGAAATGCCTTGTTCCTAGCTATAGGATTGGAGTGTGAATTGTTAATGTTGATAATATTTCTATATCCTCACTGTGCGAAGGGCAAAACACCTTGTTCCAGTATTAAATTTTATAATGGGAGTGTAATGGTTACATGTTGATATTTTCTATATCTTCACTGTGGAATACAAATGTCCTTTGTGATGGAGTGTAAATTATTACTTGTTGATATTTTCTATATCCTCACTGTGGAAAGGGCAAACACCTTGTTCAGTAAATTTAAATTTTATAATGGGAGTGTAAATTGTTACATGTTTGATATTTTCTAAATCTTCACTGTGGAATGAAAATGACCCTTGTGATGGAGTGTAATTAATGTTGATATTTTCTATATCCTCACTGTGGAAGGGCAAACACCCTTGTTTCCTGTATTTTAAATTTTATAATGGGAGTAGTAATGGGTACATATTTTCTATTTTTCTTCACTGAGGAAGGGCAAACACCTTGGATCCAGTATTTAATGGTATAATGGGAGTGTAATGACATGTTGATATTTTCCTATATCTTATTATACCCCCACAAACGAAGTTTAGGGGGGTTATATAGGAGTCAGCTTGTCGGTCCGGTCGGTCCGTCGGTCGGTCCACATCATGGTTTCCGGACAATAACTAGAGTTTGGAATGAGGTATTGTAATCAAACTTGGTATATAGCAACCTTATGTGAAAAGTCCGGTTGGTATTGCATTTGGACCCCCTGGGGTCAAGGTCAAGGTCACCGTTACTAAAAAATAGAAAAAAATGGTTTCCGGACAATAACTAGAGTTAGGAATGAGATATTGTTATCAAACTTGGCGTATATTAGCAAGCTTATATGAAGACCTGGGTTTGTATTGCATTTGGGCCCTCTGGGGTCAAGGTCAAGGTCACTGTTACTAAAAATAGAAAAATGGTTTCCGGACAATAACTTGACTTAGGAAATGACATACTGTAATCAAACTTGGTGTATAGCAAGCTTATATGAAGATCTGGGTTGGTATTGCATTTGGACCCCCTGGGGTCAAGGTCAAGGGTCACCGTTAGGAAAAATAGACAAATGTTTCCGGACAATAACTAGAGTTAGGAATGAGATATTGTAATCTAATTTGGTGTAAAGGAAGCTTATATGAAGACCTGGGTTGGTATTGCATTTGGACCCCCTAGGGTCAAGGTCACCGTTACAGTGTTACTAAAAAATAGAAAAATGGTTTCCGGACAATAACAAGAGTTAGGAATGAGATATTGTTATCAAACTTGGCGTATAGCAAGCCTATATGAAGACTTTAGTTGGTATTGCATTTGGGCCCCCTGGGGTCAAGGTCAAGGTCACCGTTACGAAAAATGGTTTTTGGACAATAACTAGAGTTAGGAATGAGATATTGTAATCTTATTTGGTGTATAGGAAGCTTATATGAAGACCTGGGTTGGTATTGCATTTGGACCCCCTAGGGTCAAGGTCACTGTTACAGTGTTACTAAAATAGAAAAAATGGTTTCCTGACAATAACAAGAGTTTGGAATGAGATGTTGTAATCAAACTTGGTGTATAGCAAGCTTATTTCGAGACCCCAGTTGCGATTACAATTAATTATTTCTTTGTACACAGTTGATAGTTTGTGTTCAAATTTTTCTTCAGACTACTTTTTTTTCAAAAAGTTGTTGGTGGGGGTATTAATCACCTTCAGTGATAGGTCTAGTTTGAGGAAGGGCAAACACCTTGTTCTAGTATATAATGGTATAATGGGAGTGTGATTGTTAGTTGTTGATATTTTCTATATCTTCACTGTGGAAGGGCAAACACCTTGTTCTAGTATAGGTAGGAGTGTGATTATTAGTTGTTGATATTCCCTATATCTTCACATTGGAAAGGTGAACACCAAACCAAGCTTTAATGTCTCTTTAATGTTGTAGGATTCATTGTCAGTAATAATGTATTTATGCATTCTGATTTTGTAGTTAATAGATTCAAGACAGAGTCATTGTATTTTACAAACACATGTTGGTGAGATAAATTTTAAAGAACATAGTTCTAACAGGGTTTTAAAAGTGTTAACTTTAAACATAAAATATTTCATTGTATTTGCTCATAGATAAGACATAAAATATTTTATTGTATTTGCTCATAGATAAAACATAAAATATTTTATTGTATTTGCTCATAGATAAACATAAAATATTTTATTGTATTTGCTCATAGATAAAACATAAAATATTTTATTGTATTTGCTCATAGATAAAACATAAACTATTTTATTGTATTTGCTCATAGATAAAACATAAACTATTTTATTGTATTTGCTCATAGATAAGACATAAAATGTTTTATTGTATTTGCTCATAGATAAGACATAAATATTTTATTGTATTTGCTCATAGATAAAACATGAAATATTTTATTGTATTTGCTCATAGATAAAACATAAAATAATTTATTGTATTTGCTCATAGATAAGACATAAAATGTTATATTGTATTTGCTCATAGATAAGACATAAAACATTTTATTGTATTTGCTCATAGATAAAACATAAAATATTTTATTGTATTTGCTCATAGATAAGACATAAAATGTTTTATTGTATTTGCTCATAGATAAAACATAAAATATTTTATTGTATTTGCTCATAGATAAGACATAAAATATTTTATTGTATTTGCTCATAGATAAAACATAAAATATTTTATTGTATTTGCTCATAGATAAGACATAAAATATTTTATTGTATTTGCTCATAGATAAGACATAAGATATTTTATTGTATTTGCACATAGATAAGACATAAAATATTTTATTGTATTTGCACATAGATAAGACCGTCTTATGAGGAAGCCCATATTTCACGACCAGGTCATGTCCTAATACAAGGTCAGGTTGCCGGGGCAACAACACGACCTCAGATTGACCTTGCTGTCTTCCCATGGTATGTCAGGACAGCATGTTAGCCCCAAAAAAAAGAGAGGAAAAAAAACACTAAATGTTGTGCCCTTGTTGTTCTGCATGTTTGATTGTTAACATGTGTTGTATTTTAATTTTAACATGAATTATAGAACTGAGGTTAACATGAATTATAGAATTGATGCCACATATATCAGCATGAATTGTCCCACAACAACTAGTTTGGTAGGATTGATGCTGATTTAAGAAACTAAATGAATAGAAAACTAAGAATAGAAGTATTTTAGTAACTCTTGGCAAAACATAGATGACTGATTTTCACAATCTGATAACATGTGACCTACAGATTCTAGTCACACTAGCTCATGACCTGCTGGAAATGAAAGTTATTTGTCTTTACCACCAGTGCAGAGCCAGGCCGGCTCGCTCATTTGTGCAGTCTGACCAGGCTCTATACTGTTGGTAGCTCAAGGTTTTATATTTTGATTATGAAATCTACTTGAATTGAACTGTTCCTATATCAAGGTTGGGCAAACTTATAACATGCTCATCAGGTGAAAGGCTTAAGAAACAATGTGCCGGGAAAATATGTATTTTAATGTCATTTCTTGTAATATAACTGAACTTTTTTATTTGATTCTTAGTTGTTAATGGTTAAAATATTATGTATTGATAAGTTTATAAAATAATGAAATATGTGGACAGAAATAATTTTATATAGTTGTATACACAGTGTGATTTAGTAGTTATTTATTGAAACATTTTATAAAGTGAATGTAAATGTTTTACTTTTAATCTTTTGTTATGGCATTGATTTTTCTGGCTTGTATTAGAGATGTAGTAAAATTCACTCTGACATTTTTCCCTCTGACATTTTTTCCTCTCTTTTAGTCTTATTTCACTTGCATACATTTTGCATGTGAACATTTTGACAAAATGTGCATTTTGCCCTGTAATGTTGGTTTAAATGATATATGTAAAGAGTTTGCAATTGTTTTAAGAAGAAAATGCTGGTATAGATTCAAGGAAAGCAGTTTGGTATCTGCACTGGTGGTTAAGATTCCAGGACAACATGTTTCGTTTCTGCCCTACATTACATTTATAAGGGGTTTACCAATGTATCTATGGAAGTATTACATTTAGAAGGGGTTTACCAATTTATCTATGGAAGTGTTACATTTATAAGGGGTTTAGTAATGTATCTATGGAAGTGTTACATATATAAGGGGTTGAGTAATGTATCTATGGAAATATTACATTTATAAGGGGTTTAGTAATGTATCTATGGAAGTATTACATTCAGAAGGGGTTTACCGATATATCTATGGAAGTGTTACATATATAAGGGGTTTAGTAATGTATCTATGGAAATATTACATTTATAAGGGGTTTACCAATTTATCTATGGAAGTGTTACATTTATTAGGGGTTTAGTAATGTATCTATTGAAGTATTACATTCAGAAGGGGTTTACCAATGTTTCTATGGAAGTGTTACATATATAAGGGGTTTAGTAATGTATATATGGAAATATCACATTTTAAGGGGTTGACCAATGTATATAATTATGGAAGTATTACATTTATAAGGGGTTTACCAATGTATATATGGAAGTATTACATTTATAAGGGATTTATCATTGTATCTATGGAAGTATTACATTTATAAGATGTTTACCAATGTATCTATGGAAGTATTACATTTATAAGGGGTTTACCAATGTATATATGGAAGTATTACATTTATAAGGGGTTTACCAATGTATCTATGGAAGTATAACATTTATAAGGGGTTTACCAATGTATATATGGAAGTATTACATTTATAAGGGGTTTACCAATGTATATATGGAAGTATTACATTTATAAGGGGTTTACCAATGTATCTATGGAAATATTACATTTATAAGGGGTTTACCAATGTATCTATGGAATTATTACATTTATAAGGCATTTATCAATGTATCTATGGAAGGAGTACATATATTACATGTTTATAAGTGTATCTATGGAAGTATTACATTTATAATATATTTATAAGTGTATCTATGGAAGTATTACATTTATAACATGTTTATAAGTGTATCTATGGAAGGAGTGTACTTACAAAAGGTTTATCAGTGTATCTTTGGAAATATATTACTTACAATAAATTTATTGGTGTATATTTGGAAGGATTGTATTGACATTTTTCTGTATTTAAAAATAAAGTATTATGGAAGTATTGTAAATATATGTACATTGAAATTTTATATTTATGAGTGTTAGATATAAATACATACTTTCAATACATACAATCTTGTACATGGGAATGTGATAAAACATGAAAACTTTCATCACTCTTGCATGTAGTTTAGTGAAATACCATATTGGTTCTAAAAGTGCTCAGAAACAGATTCCGTCCTTTATTTAACCATTATCCTGCTGGATTCTGAGGTAATTAACCTTTGTCACCGGGTATAGAACCTTTTTTGGCATATCTGTGCAAATTGACCAGGCTTTATACTTTTAGTAGTTTGATAATGAATTCCCTCAAACTTCAAATAGACTTTACAGATTCAGAAAAAAGCTAATCCAGTACACAAGTTCACCAGGTTAATGGATAAAATAACCAAAATATTGGGAATTTGACTTGAATGGGCTGGTCCAGCTTCAATTTTTGAACCATTATCAGTTTTTTGAACAATTAATTTGCAAGCTGGTCGCCCGTACTGTAGAGCCTGGTTGGAATGGATGTAACAGAGCCAGTAACAGGGTTTTATAATCTATGACTTGGGGGGGGGGGGGGGGGGGTAGGCATTTGTTATGAAATGTGACCAGGGGGCACTTTGTAGAACCAATATAGTGATTTTTGTACTGTGTTAACTTGCATGGTTATTGTAATCTCTATTCAGCCCCGCGGCGTGCCCCTTCCTATCTAGACTGGGAATTTTCTGGCAGACACCGTACCTCTCAGATACCTTCACCGTGTAAACCAGTTGGCTATGTAAATGTTCCAGACGGGCATGATTATAGTCAATATGAATGGTGAGTAAATCGCAGACCGGAGATAATGGGAACACACTGACCAGTTGTTTTTATCAGAACATTTGACAGTGCAGGGGAAAAAACTTTTTTATAGTAAAAAAAAGTATTCAAAAAAAGTATTCTTCAATGACTTCTTTGGGATATCCTAACTCAAATTGTTTGGATGTTTTGGTAGAAGGGGGTGGGGGGGGGGGGGAGTGTCCATCATTTTCATGATTTATTATTTTTAAAATTTAATGATTTTCCAAATATTAAATGGATCAATACATTTTGTTTACAGTGTAACTTCTGAATTCCGGAAGTTCTAAAATCGGGAAACTTCTGAAATCCAAACATTTTTCAGGGTCCCAAAATTCTTTTGTTTTCTATGTAATGAATACTTCTGAATTCCAGAACTTCTAAATTCTGAATTCCGAACGATTTTCTTGTTAAATTTTGGTTATATCAATTCAAATTTACTTCCAAAATCCATAGAATCACAACCCCTGTCAACCAATTGTCAAACACTTGATTACATTGTGAATATTAAAAATGAGAAGTATAACATGGTGAAAAATAAAAATTACAGGTAAATAGCTGGTACAACATGAAATTTACTAAATAATTATACATTATGCTTTTGTTTAAACAAATTCAGTTATAGGTGATAAAGAAATTTAATATGCATATTAAGTTATAAACTTTTTAAAAGTCATATAATTTTGCCATTTTATAAATATATTTAGTTTCATATTTTTTTCACCATGTCTTACATAAACAATTGATGTTTAATGTTTCTACTTTTTCTTTCTACTATGTCTCAGATAATTCCAAACTTCTGAATTCCGGAAACTTCCAAATTTCGAACTTTTTGGCTAGTCCCACAGGTGTTCGGCTTTCCGAAGTTACACTGTATATTTTAACATAGAGTTAACTCGGGGCTATACGTATATAGGAAAGTGAAAATAGAAGAAGAAAAAAAACAACAACTGCAAACTGGTTTATATAGTGATTCTGTTGCTATGACAACTGGAATGTATCCAATGAATGATTGTTTTCATCTTGAATGACTTCTTTATGTACATGATTATTATCATTGAACTTCATCTTGTAAAACACTGAAAACTTCCACCTCTCCTATGCATGACTCTGGCTAGTTAGTGTTCTAACTAAAACAGTTATCTCTCTAATGAAAAAACAACTTAGGTGCAGAATATGGGTTGGTCATATATGGTTGGTCATAATTATGATCAGTGTCCTATATGGGCTGTCATATATGGTTGGTGTCATATATGGTTGGTCATCAATAATCAGTGTCATAATCAGTGTCATATATGATTGGTCAACTATAATCAGTGTCTTATTTGGTTGGTCATATATGATCATTGTCATACATTCACAGTCATATATGATCAGCCATATTTTGTCAACCATATATCTACACTGAGGGAAATATTATGACTGATGGTTTCTTAGAGAGTTTTACTTTGATTTAACATAGTACAACAAACAGTCAAAGCGAGCCCGACGACCGGCCATGCCAGATTCAGGATTACATACCAGTTGTTATACAACGTGGGACAAATAATAAAGTCAAATTTGGTTCTGTAAAACACAACTTTGAGTAAAGACATAAATAGGTCAGATTGTTTAGAACAAATGGATTGGTAAGTTTGAAAATAAACGTTCAAAATGAAAAAAAAAATAATCCTGTTTTACAAAAAAAAAAAAAAAAAAAAAAAGTTTGTTTCTGTTTAGTTGTTCTAGTTGTTGTTTAATATTTGTGATGTTGTGATAATTACAGTGCATGCTAGAATGTTTAATCCTAAAAAAAAACCAATTGATTTATTAAATTTGTTCAGTGATTTCCATTCTTTAAAGTAATAACTTTACCATAGTTTGTCTCTTCTGATTTTATATAAATTTCTAATAAGCATTTATTAGTCCCCTACCGGTTTAACCGGAGGGGACTTTAGGTTTACCCTCCGTCCGTCTGTCCGTCTGTCTGTCTGTCTGTCCGTCTGTCCGTCTGTCTGTCTGTCAGTCTGTCAGTCCGTCAGTCCGTCCGTCCACAAAACTGGATCCCGCGATAACGCAAAAAGTACTGAAAATATTTTTATGAAACTTGATATATGGATAGATGGCAGTATGGAGATTATGCACGTCTTTTTTTTTTCTTCCTATGTTGAAAATTCTGGTTGCTATGGCAACAAATAGTCTGAAAATATGGCAAATTTAACACATAAACTGGATCCAGTGATAACTCAAAAAGTACTGAAAAATTTTTTATGAAACTTGAAATATGGGTAGATGGCAGTCTGGAGATTATGCACATCTTTTTTCTTTTCTTCCTATGTTGAAAATTCTGGTTTGCTATGGCAACAAATAGCCTGAATTTCAAGATTTTCTGATTTAAATTTTTCAGCTTTTTCACTATATGTTCTTTATTTCTTAAGGTGTTTACTTCAAACTTTAAATATAAGTTTCTGGTCATCAACCACATCATATGTGACAAGTTTATAACTCTAGCACAAAAAAATATCAGTATTACCTCCCTTGAACTTAGAGATTTTTTAGGGAAAAAAATGTTGTCTTTTTTTAAATAACTTCTTTTATTTCCTAATGTATCTACTTCAAACTTCATATATATGTTTCTTATTATCACTCCGACATTTTTGAGAAGGTTAAATACTCTAGCAAGACTATTTCCAGAATTATGTCCCCCTTGAACTTAGATTTTTTTCGAGAAACTGGTATTTTCACTCCAACTTCTTCATTCCTTATAGGATTTACTTTAAAATCCCACATCGTAATAATATGACAAGGTTGTATAACATAATTTCCTTACTAAGCATGGAAACTTAACACATTACTGTGATATAGACAAACTTATTTTATTATGTTTTGTGGTTGATATTTTCAAATACAGACTTCATCCTCAAATTCATTATAAATGGCAATACACAGGAGTGTATGACAATTAAAGAACTTTTTGAGGGACCGGTAGGGGACTACTGTATTGCCCGCAATACTATCAAATGCTTGTTTAACTAAGATCAAAAAAGTCATGATTATCTAACAGCTTTAGATATAAATATCAGATATAGAAACAACAAAGTAAATGAGATTTGTATGACACTGTTGATTATCATTTTATAAATGCAGCTGAATCTCCAGAAATTTAAATCAATGCAGCGCAATGCCTAGACATTTAAACTAATGTAAGATTGAATAAAACTGAAGCAGTATTAAGTGCCGTCATTGGTTGTGGAAGTAAATCTTTAATTTGAACAATTTGTATTAACTTTTTGTTTGAATAATTGTATTTGCATTCAACAAAGTGGTTAACATGACAGACTTTGAAATTTCTTGCCCATCACCATTGACGGTATTAAATCTGCCAGGGACTTGGAGTCCATTCATATGAGGAATCTTATGATCTGGCTTGCTGATGTAAAATTGATGGTCCAACTTGGTCTGTGTTGAAGACAAAATGTAATTTGATGTTAGATGCTCTAGTTTAAGATCAAGTTATAATAGATATATTGTATTATAGGTACGTAGGTCCTTTAGCACGTGATCAAGCTGGTGAAAGGATGAAAAAATTGCCTGATGGTACATACTTAGTTAGAGATAGTGAAAACCCCCAGCGTAAAGGCAATCCTGCTCTCAGTATAAAGTAAGTATTGATTAGCTAAAATTTGATTGGTTCTTAAGTTGGGATAAGTGCTATATTGTGTTAAAGTGACCAATGAAAAAGAAGCTAGCATAATTTGGCACACATTTCCCACAATAACCACTTGCATGGGCAAATGAGAGCACAATCAGATATATTTGGGTGGTGCTCTAACTTTTGATGAAGAAGAAGTAGTCCAAGGTTACCAGACCGATCAAAAATGTTTTTAAATCTGTCCGTACTCTGATGATGTACAGGTTAGCCAGTCTTTAAACAGGATGACCTGTCTGTATAGATAGGCAAGCTATTTTATCATGGATGATTTTCAAATATTTAAAATGTAAAATAAACCATTCTTAAAAAACACTTTAAATTGTAGTTGTAATACCCAATTCTATATAGGAAAAATGATTTCTACATTTATTTAGTCCTATATGTTACATTAAAGGACTATTTGTTGAATATATTAACATATTTTTTTACATTTCTCCCTTCAGGTTTTCAGGAACAGTTCGACACATAAAGATAGAAAAGAATTCAGAGAATATGTATTATATGGCTGACACCAGGTTCTTTCATTCATTGCCAGTAAGTGTAACATTTTGCTTCAGTCAGTGTAACATTCATTACATGTCATTGTAACATTCATTCCATGTCAGTGTAACATTCATTATATGTCAGTGTAACATTCATTACATGTCAGTGTAACATTCATTACATGTCAGTGTAACATTCATTACATGTCAGTGTAACATTCATTACATGTCAGGGTAACATTCATATCATGTATGTGTAACATTCATTTTATGTCAGTGTAACATTCATTACATGTCAGTGTAATATTCAATACATGTCAGTGTAACATTCATATCATGTATGTGTAACATTCATTTTATGTCAGTGTAACATTCATTACATGTCAGTGTAACATTCATTACATGTCAGTGTAACATTCATTCCATGTATGTGTAACATTCATTACTTGTTAGTGTAACATTCATTACATGTCAGTGTAACATTCATTACATGTCAGTGTAACATTCATTCCATGTATGTGTAACATTCATTACTTGTTAGTGTAACATTCATTACATGTCATTGTAACATTCATTACATGTCCGTGTAACATTCATTCCTTGTCAGTGTAATATTTACATTCTTTAGCAGTCTGATACACTTAAATTATACAACATGTAATGGGTTTTGGAAATATCAGTAATGGTTTTTGTACTGTTCTGTTTTCTTTGTCTCTTGTTGACAACTCTAGCTTTGTCAAAATATTATATTAGTTAGAGATTTCATACTTTGACATGCTATCGTTATATAAGATAAAGCCACTGTTACTTGGCCGTTACATAATTGTATAAGCTAGAACATCTTAACATTGTTATAGCATCAAACAATATAAAACAATATTGAAGAGTTGAATTCAAATTTTTTGTTGTAAATGTTTCAGGAGTTAATAGAGTTTTACCAGAGAAGAATTCATTATCAGACAGTTTTCCTGAAGTTCAGACTAATCTTCTATATCCATATAAATCTGTCGCTTCCAAATCCACAAGGTAAGCTATCTGGCTGTATAAAATCTATTGCTTACTATAGTGAAGGTAGGAGTGTCTTTTGGCTTCAAACCACTTGCCTTCACCTTTATTGGTTTAATCCCACTAGGAACTTTGCATTCTTAAATGTGAGGAATAAATCAGGCTATCTTAAAAACATCACTGGTTTCTACTCAAGTGCCTGCTTGTGCCTGAAATAAAGCATGGTGGGAACACTAAGGACTGAACACTAAGGACTTCCTTCAGCAGAAAAGCTGACCTCAACATTGTCTGTTTGACTGTTAAGTATAAGTCAAAAAGGTGATAATTTTATAAATCTGTGTGTAATTCTCACAGAGTTCCAACAGTTTACTTATTTAAATAACTGACATGTTTTCTTTGTGCTAGTGCATGTTTATTTTATTTTTGTTTATTAGTTTGTGTGTTATTAACATGTTACACTTGCTGCTAGTGCATGGTCAAAATTATTATGTTACTTGTTTTCACTGCAATAATACCATTTACATTTTTCTTTAAATTATATACATTTAATATGAAATACATGATGTCACCAACTAATTATACTTAAAAGAGACTTTTTTACTGACCTTAATGTCTGTGTTACTGACCTAAATGTCTGTGTTACTGACCTTAATGTCTGTGTTACTGGCCTAAATGTCTGTGTTACTGACCTTAATGTCTGTGTTACTGGCCTAAATGTCTGTGTTACTGACCTAAATGTCTATGTTACTGGCCTAAATGTCTGTGTTACTGGCCTAAATGTCTGTGTTACTGGCCTAAATGTCTGTGTTACTGGCCTAAATGTCTGTGTTACTACCTTGAATATCTGTGTTACTGACCTAAATGACAGTGTTTACTGGCCTAAATGTCTGTGTTACTGGCCTAAATGTCTGTGTTACTGGCCTAAATATATATGTTACTTACCTAAATGACTTTTTTACTGACCTTAATGTCTGTGTTACTGACCTAAATGTCTGTGTTACTACCTTGAATATCTGTGTTACTGACCTAAATGACAGTGTTACTTGCCCTAATGTCTGTGTTACTGACCTAAAAATCTGTGTTACTGACTTAAATGTCTATGTTAATGGCCTAAATGTCTATGTTACTGACCTTAATGTCTGTGTTACTGGCCTAAATGTCTGTGTTACTGACCAAATGACAGTGTTACTTGCCCTAATGTCTGTGCTACTGACCTAAAAATCTGTGTTACTGACTTAAATGTCTATGTTTATGGCCTAAATGTCTATGTTACTGACCTTAATGTCTGTGTTACTGACCCTAATGTCTGTGTTACTGCCCTAAATGTCTGTGTTACTGCCCTAAATGTCTGTGTTACTGCCCTAAATGTCTGTGTTACTGCCCTAAATGTCTGTGTTACTGCCCTAAATGTCTGTGTTACTGGCTATCAAGTTACCTTGACTATCAAGGTCAAATTATCGAAATTTGCAGAAAGTGTTTTTACTTTATTATTTACTTAGAGATTTGATTCATTCTTGGACGAAAGAGCATTTATGGCAAAACTGACATGATGATAAATTCAAATGTGACTTTGACCTTTGACTTACCTTGACTGTCAAGATCAAATCTGAAATTTTTAATTTAATTTGTTTTAAAAAAAAAAAATGTTTTTGTAGTATAATATTCTTCCTTTGATGTGTTTGACTTTAGAAACTAGAAATTGTGTGTGGTCCCTGCTAGGCAGTTGCTTTTGTTATATTATGCATGCTACTGTAGATGTGTTATTATTTTTTTATCCCATATAACCCATACTAGTCAGCTAACTGTTCTATTTTTAGCTAACTGTTCTATTTTTAGCCACCAATGGCATAACATCACCACTCAGAGTTGCACTCCCACCAAAGCCTGAGAATTCTACTGCGGGTATGCACTTACTTCAGTTCTATAATTTGATATTTATTATTTATTTATTGTTATTTTTTTTCATTCTTTAAATATTAAGCCACTCTGAGCACAATGTTCTGAAAAAAGAATTGTTCAGTTTTGTTTCTTGTTGAAATGTTTAATCATAAAACTGACCCTTTGCTCTAGCATTTGAAAGAGAATTCATTTTATTTTGCTTTTTTATGCCTAAAGGAAAGTTTTATGTTATATATCTGGTCATCAGAATGTCTGTGTTTCTATTAGTAATTATTTAATACTTATTGTATATGATATTGATTTTTGCACACATGTACATCATAGTACCGGTAACATAGAAAATGTTAAAAGTTTGTTAAAGGTATGCAAACTTCAGTCATAAATCTTTCATATATACAGTTTTAACTTTCATATATACACCTGAAAAAAAGGTAAGCACATCCGGCAATTTGCCTCAATTTTGACATGACCACAACTGAAATTTTAGATTTTATTTGGGCCATTGTACAAACCACCTGTAGTCAACCTGTAAACTGGAACAAGCTATGCACCAGGAATGTCAAAATTTACCTCAAAATCACACAGCTACCTGGTAGTATGAGGAAAAGGGTTAAGGCTGTCATCCTGGCAAGTGGTGGTTACGCATGTTATTAAAAATTTGGCTACATAATGTCATTTTAGGTTATGTAATCGGCAACATTTACCAAAAATATCCACCAGTAAATGTTTTGTAAATGCTCCAAAGCCATACTTATAATCACTTACATTTTTGGTAAAAAACAACACATTTGCTAATGCTTCAATAAATTGGTTAAGAAATAACTAAATTCTTAAATTTACTGGTTTATGATTACTAAATTGGTATTGCTACTTATGTAATCATATAACTATTTCTTAAATCATGACAGTGCTTTCAATCACAACCAATTTTAGATTTTTCCAGGGTGTGCTTAACTTATTTCCAGGTGTATTTCTTGGATGTCTTCAGTTTGCAGTATGTGTGTTGTCTTGCTAAAGCTAGATATCTTTAAGAAAAACAAAAATCAAAATTTGTATTATTTCTGACAATACAAGAAAATACATTATTTTTAGTTTGACTCTTTGAGGAATAATTGGGCAAATCCTACTAATTCAGGTGATGGTGTAAGCATTGATGTAACACTAGACAAAGTTTTCATTTTTGACAGAAATTATGGCTCTTTGTGAATTACCGGTTAAAGTTTTGCATGAAGCAGGAATCTTCAAAACAACTTTGGCTTGAATAATAAAAATTGCCTTTTGTGGTAATTGAGCCAGTCAGATTACCTCTCAATGGAATTTTTTACTTTTTATAAAAAACAAGAAGTAAATATATTGTGTATTCATCTGTCAGACTGTGGGTCAAAATTTAAAATAAACCTTGTATAATGAAGCCTTATTAATTCTTTATATTTATCAGGTTTTGAATTGTACCAGGAACATTAAATTATTATGTTAGGGAGTTATGTAGAAGGTATATGGTAAAAAAGATAGAAAAAAAGCACAACAGGAGGACTAAGTCAACAGAATAAGTCAACTTTTATAACGTAAATGTGACCTATTACATTTTTGTCTCAGTTTTAATTAGAAACAAGAACTTTGTGACAATTATTATAAGGTGATATAAATTTGAGACAAATATTATTTTTTACAGGTCAGCATATATTGAGTTATTATTGTTTGCAGGTCAGCGTATAATGAGTTATTGTTTACAGGTCTGCGTATAATGAGTTATTGTTTACAGGTCACCGTATATCGAGTTATTATTGTTTACAGGTCACCGTATATCGAGTTATTGTTTACAGGTCGGCATATATTGTGTAATTGGTTACAGGTCAGCATATATTGAGTTATTATTGTTTACAGGTCAGCATATATTGAGTTATTATTGTTTACAGGTCGGCGTATATTGTATTATTGGTAACAAGTCAGCGTATATTGAGTTATTATTGTTTACAGGTCAGCATATATCGAGTTATTATTGTTTACAGGTCAGCATATATTGAGTTATTATTGTTTACAGGTCGGCGTATATTGTATTATTGGTAACAAGTCAGCATATATTGAGTTATTATTGTTTACAGGTCAGCATATATCAAGTTATTATTGTTTACAGGTCAGCGTATATTGAGTTATTATTGTTTACAGGTCGGCGTATATTGTATTATTGGTAACAAGTCAGCGTATATTGAGTTATTATTGTTTACAGGTCAGCATATATTGAGTTATTGTTTACAGGTCGGTGTATATTGTGTTATAATTTTTTTGTTTACAGATCAGCATATATTGAGTTATTATTGTTTACAGGTCAGCATATATTGAGTTATTGTTTACAGGTCGGCATATATTGTGTTATTGTTTACAGGTCAGCATATATTGAGTTATTTTTGTTTACAGGTCAGCGTATAATGAGTTATGCGACAGCTGTATATGACTACGCAGCGACGGCAACAAACACAGATCAACTTGAAGGCCGGAGACCGTATAGCGGTGCTCAGTAAAACAGGAAGTGATAAGGGATGGTGGAAAGGAGAACACCTGGCCACGCATAAAGTACTTTTTCTTTTCTTTTTACTGTTATAAAATTATTTTGTGATATAAATATTTAATGTTAAATTGTGAACATGTAACACACTTGTCACTTTCAGTGCTCCTTTGAAGTTGACTCAGGAGTGTAAGATTTTTGAATTTTATGTTCTAAGGCTTTTTTGATCTCATTTGAGATGCTTTAAGTTATTACACGAAAGTTTACCATTCAGTGTATCATTTAACTGTGACCTTGAAATACTCCTGCAGTTATATAGAATCATATAGAAATTAGATCTTACCAAGCAGTAGTATAGGTAAACAATCTCAGCCAATCATGGCCATCTTCTATCATAACAATAGAATATAAGTAGTGTATAAGGCCAGTAAGTGCTGTGATGTATTACATCTTTCTAATCCTTATCTATATAATGTTTAGGTCGGCTATTTCCCATTTGCCTATTTCTAATCATTATCTATCTTGTTTAGGTCGGCTATTTCCCATTTGCCTATGTGAGAGAAGAGGATGAAGAATGAAGCAACCCACCTTGATAACTCAAGTCCCTTGACAAAAACATGGAATACTTCAGAGATGATTTACCAAGTGTTATAACATTCAGAGATAATTCATTAAGTGATATAACATGACTACTTCAGAGATGGATTATCACATGTTATAACATGAATACTTTACCAAGTGTTATAACATGACTTTATCCAATTTTGCGGCCATACATTAAACTTTTATTATTCATGATAAATGTAGAACATTGTTTGACAAAGTGACTCACTAAACTCTCTGTCAATATCAACTTCATACTTGAACAAGTTTTATTATATAAATATCCAGCAGTTATATGGCTGTACACATAGATCAAAGTTTTTTATGAAAACAATGTTGCATATACTACAGTCACTACAGACAGATATTATCATAAGTATATATACTGTGCTTTCTTCATACAGTGACAAATTTTGCCTTTATAAAATATTTTTTCATTTGAAAGAGTAGCATGTTAAATAAGCTTCCACTTCAAACAAGGTGTATAGTTGTATGGACTAAGGGTTTGATTGGATTTATTATTATTATCATGTTAAAATAATAGAGATATAGAAAGAAAGTAGAGTGATTGTTTGCTTATTTAATATAAATGACACAGATAAGAAGCTAATCTGGGTTTTGTTTTGAAAATGAAGTCTGTTATGTGAATACCTCAGTTGTTTTTTCAGCTTATTCCATTTTGGCATTCTTTATTAACCCGTAACCAGCTGAATGTCTTAAATGGACTTGTCCATCTTTGAATTAGGAACAGTTCATTTAATGTGTTTAAGAGATTTCAGAATAAAAATATATAAAATCAGGGGGTTTTTTCCAGGATTTTGGGAACATGACCCATACCCATGGAATTGGTAATTTCAGCAATGTTTTGTTAAAAAAATGGGGGAAAATGCACAACTTAAATTTTGCAATCATTAATGAATGTAAAGAATCACTGTGTAGGATGACATCTTCAAATATTTAATCACCTTCACAGTGAAGAAGCCCTTATTTTCAAAGATTTTAGAATTTCTTATTCAATATTTCTGTTTTGTAACTTCAAAGTGGGAATTTTTTCCTGTGGATTGGGAAAATAATATACTTTTTTCAATTGGGAAAATGACTGAATATCGGCTATAAGATCAAACCTGAAAATCAGGGTCAGACTACATGGATGTGTGTTGTTACTGGTTGTAAAGGCACGGGTTAAGTTATGGGTGTAAAGAATGGTTTGCTTGAGCAAGTATCCTAGATATAAGTATGTTAAAGAAATCAATATTTTGTCTTTTTAAATTGAAATATCATCAGTCTGAATGGTGTTAATCATCTAATTAACACTGGTTTGGAGTTTCGATGTGTAGGGATTTGACCACAAAGGCTGGTTTATATTTTTTGCATTCAAAAGTACAAAACGATGTTTAGAAAATAGCCAATAAACACCACTCAGACATTTTATTATTTCGATTCTAACAGACAAATTTAGTGAGATCACTAATTCTATTTGTTTTTTTCAAGGGCCAAGTATTACTTCTCACTGCGATTTCCATAAACGTGATTCTTTCAGCACCCTTCTGTGTAAGTATAATATATGAGCGAGTAAGAAACATAAAAAAGAATTTCACCTTGATATTCAACGAATTTGTTCAACACAATAAGTACGCACATGGAATTGTATGGTGTTAAATACGGTGCTGCCAGACTTAACCATAACATTATGACACTGGTCATCCCATGAGAAGATTGACGCTAGAGGTTATCATTCGGTTGCTTACAAAGTAAGCAGCAGACACTTTTTTATATAAATAGCAAGTTAAATCGTGACGTTCATTGCCTGTTAGCGAGTCCTATATTAGCTTATCATCATGAACACAAGAAGAGAAGCTCATAAGAACAAAAGCATAATACTCTGCGACCTTAGTTGCGTTCGGTCTTTTTTTCTTGGAATCATCCCAGACAGTCACTTTGGATCAAGAAACATAACAGCATAAGGTTAATAGAGCTATAATTCATGTACATATGTAATATGACTATATATATTTAATTGTTACCATATGTAATATGGATCTATATATATATCGTAATGTAACACATGTATATTGGAACTATTAATACTATGTCATGTTACACCCATGTAATATTGGAACTTTACTATACTGATCATTTGTTACACAGGTAATATCGGATCTATACATCATGTTACACATGTAAATTTGGACTTATATATTCAATTGTACATTGTTACAGCATGTAATAGTTGGACTGTATATATTTCAATGTTACACACATAATATGGACACTACATATGTCATGTTACATCATGTAATTATATGGACTAATATTGTGTCCATGTGTACATGTATATATTGGACTGTAATATACAGTCATTGTTACACATGTAATATATGGATCATATATATGTCGAAATTGTTACACATTGTAATAGTTGGACTGTATATATTTCATTGTTGAGCACCATGTAATATTGGATCTATCCATATGTCATTCGTTAACAACATGTAATATTGGACTGTATATATTTCATTGTTACACATGGTATATTGGACTATACATATGTCATTGGTTACACAATGTAACTATTGGACTATATATATGTCCATGTTCCACATGTAATATTGGATTGCTGTATATTATGTCTATTGTTACACATGTAATATTGGAACTATACTCAACTATGTCGATTGACACATGTGAATAATTGGACTATATATAGTCATTGTTACACATGCTAATATTAGGACTATACAGTATGTCATTGTTACACCTGTAATATTGGACTGTATATATGGATCATTATTACACATGTAATATTGGACTTGATATTGTCAAATGTACACATAATGTATGATGGACTGTATATACTTTCATTGTTTCACATATTGGACTCTTATATATGTCCATTGGTTACGCATATGCCATTCTAGCAGGTTTATAAAAGGAGTTTAATTGAATGTACATATTCAAGTCATTAAACAATGTGGGATTTGTGTATCATATGTAATTATGCTAAAATTGTTGGCATAACAAAATTTCGTTCTTTTAAGCATTGCCAAAATCAAGTTGAAATTTATTTGTTTAGTTTGTAACAAAGGTATGTTGATGCGAAGAGCACTGTCAATGTACAGGTAGATACAGTGTGGCCATGTTTCCACGCAGGCTGAATAACTACCTGTGACATAAAGGAGAAGGAACCTCCAAAATTTTACTGAAAATATGAATAAAACGGTCATTTATTCCATACAGGATAAAAATGTAAACACATATAACATCTGTCCTATCAATTTTGTAAAACATTCATGTTACCATAGATATTCATATTTGTATTGAATAATTACTAATTGTACATAATTAATATAATAAAAAAGAATCATTATTTTGAATTTGTACTATAAATATATATATATAATATATAGATTTTGTGCATAATTTTGTTCTGATTGTCTCCCTTTTGGGCATATGCTGTGGTAATTCCTGGGCATATGCTGTGTAATCCTATGCCTAGGTTGTGCATCTCTGCGTGTGTGTAATTATTAATGTAACATGCGCCTCCTGCCAGTGTATTTGTTACGTGTAAACACAATGCCTACTGTAACACATAAATTGTAACACTTCATTTTCTTTTTTTTGTATTGAAAGTTAATGATAGGTAAAATGTGCAGTATTGAAAATTATTTCCTTCGCATTTAATGATACAAATACATATAATTTTGTAATCTGGTGACCAATCGTTCAATGTTCATCCTATAGAAAAAGAATTTAAAAGTATTACTTAGGGTCGAATTCTTCTAGATAAATATATAAAAAACTGCAAATATTTTGGGGTCTAACTACTATCATTTATAAAGTAAAGATATAGTTAGCTTATATTCGACTGTGTATCGTATTATACAAAAATTGTGTGCACAGGTTCACAAGTGGCATTTATTAGGAAATTAAAAGTGCTAGATATTTGTGATTGTTTGAAATTCAGTAATGTAAATTAATGATCAAGCTATAGATATTCGTCCAACCACTTCCAGAGCAGGCTTATATCCTAGAAACTTGTTTGTTTTTATCTCCCAGCCACCCATTACATTGGTCCAAATGATTTATGCTGAAAAGCATTTCTATTTGTCACCACCAGTATGGCGTGGAATTGTTGTCTTAAAATTGGATATAAATATATCTAATTTACCAGTTGTTCATAAAGATAGGATATTGAAATACCATCTAATTTACAGTTGTTTCATAAAACATAGGATATGAAATACTATCGTAATTTACAGTTGGTCAGAAAACATAAGGATATGAAATATATCTCAGGTTTACAGTTGTATTCATAAAACATAGGATATCGAAAATATATGCAATTTACAGTTGTTCACTAAGAATGGATATGAAATATATCTCATTACAGTTGTTCATAAAGATAGGATATGAAATATATCTAGCAATTAACAGTTGTTCCTGAAACAAATAGGATATGAAATATATCCATAAATACAGTTGTTCCACAGAAAGATAGGATATGAAATATATCTAATTACAGTTGTTCATAACATACTGGATAATAAATATCTAATTTACAGTTGTTCATAAAACATAGATATGAAATATATCTAATTTACAGTGTTCATAACATAGGATATGAAACTATTCTAATTTACAGTTGTTCAAAACATAGGATATTGAAATATAGGATATGAAATATATCTATATTATACCCCCACAACGAAGTTTAGGGGGGTAATAGGAGTCAGCTTGTCGGTCGGTCGGTCGGTTGGTCGGGTCGGTCCGTCCGTTGGTACGGTCACATCATGGTTTCCGGACGATAACTCAGAGTTTGGAATGAGGTATTGTAATCAAACTTGGTATACCTCAGCAATAAAAATAGCAACCTAAATGTGAAAAACTTTTGGTTTGGTATTGCATTTGACCCCCTGGGGTCAAGGTCAAAGGTCATGGTTACTAAAATAGAAAACGGTTTCCGGACAAATAAGCTTGAGTTAGGAAATGAGATATTAATCAAACTTGGTGTATAGCAAAGGCTTATATGAAGACCTGGGGTTGTATTGCATTTGGACCCCCTAGGGTCAAGGTCAAGGTCACCGTTACTAAAAATGAAAAATGGTTTTCTGGACAATAACTAGAGTTAGGAATGCAGATATTGTTATCAAACTTGTTGTTTAGCAAGCTTATATGGTAAGACTGGTTGCGGTATTGCATTTGACGCCGCCTGGGTCAAGTCAAGAGTCACCGTTACTAAATAGTAGAAAAATGGTTTCCGGATAATAACTTGAGTTTAGGGAATGAGATATTGTAATCAAACTGGTGTGAGGACGCAAGCCTTATACTGAAACTTGGTGATTCATTTGACCCCCTGAGGTACAGGTTAAGGTCCACGTTAACCTAAAAGTATAGAAAATTGGTTTCCGACAATAACTATGAGTTAGGAATCGAGATATGAACAACTTAAAAGCAGCTTCATTTGGAGACCGGCCGTGTTGGATACAATGAAGACTTCTTTGTAACAGTTGATAGTATGTGTTGAAATTTTTCTTCAGACTACTTATTTTTCAAAAAGTTGCTGGTGGGGGTATTAATCACCTTCAGTGATAGGTCTAGTTTACAGTTGTTCATAAACATAGGATATGAAATATATCTAATTTACAGTTGTTCATAAACATAGGATATGTAATATATCTAATTTTACAGTTGTTCATAAACATAGGATATGAAATATATCTAATTTACAGTTGTTCATAAAGATGGATATGAAATATATCTAAATTAAAACAGTTGTTCATAAAACATAGGATATGAAATAATCTAATTTACAGTTGTTCATTAACATAGCGATATATATATATCTAATTTACAGTTGTTCGATAAACATAGGAATATGAAATATATGCTCATTACAGTTGTTCATAAAAGATAGGATATAAAATATATCTCATTAACAATTAAAACCAAATTTCACATTGTTTTAGTCATATTTAGGAATAATATTGTTTATATGATAAACATGGTGTGACTCTGAGTGATAATTCAGTTTAAAGTGAGAGGGGGGGAACATATTTACAAAGAGTTTTTGAGAGAAAACTACTTAATTTGTAACTATAATCTGTGCAAATTGAATTTAGATATGAAAAAAAAAAATTATTGTCCTATGATAATCAAGATGTTAATTCAATGTGGTAAAATGTAATTTAAAAGTTGAGATTAGCCATGAGAAGTAAGTGAAATAGTTAAATCAAAATAATTTGAGTTTCTCCCAAATTGTGTTCAAATATATAATTTCAATAAAAGATAATATGCAATAATCCACCGACTGACTGGAAATTCTAGTAAAAATTGTGTCAGTAATACTATAAGTAGTGCATTCATATCTAAAATAAGGGGTGGGCATGTCTTTTATAATTGGGGTTGTTAAATTTTATTCATATAAGTTTTTACATTAATATAAATTGGGTCAATCACCAGTTAATATAAAACTTAGTCATCTTTAGAAATAGCTAATTCACACTCAACAGGGAGACAGCAAACAACAAACACAAAAATGAGCAAATGCAACTTAAAAATTTGGGATTTACAAAATACATTTTCCCTGCTGTTTTTCCTCTTAATCGTTATAAACATAGTGGGGTGGCATTTAAAGATAATGTTATATCAGTGATTCTATTATAATAATTATAATTCAGCCCCACTTCTTCTCGGTTCCAACAACATCCAGTATTATAAATAAACTGAATTTCTTTATGAACATTTTTTAGTTACTGTATATATATATCTGTATATATATATATATATATTTTTTTTTGTAATATAGTTTTTGCTCAAGACACAGTTTATGATATAAATGTATACGGTCAGTGTTTTTCCCCACTTTAAGGATTCACAAAAATGAAAATTGAGATTTTTTTTCTAGACTTTTCTTTTTGTGCCCAAGATAATTTAATGTTATGTTTCTTGTTGATTATGTTAATGGCAATACTTTCTCTACCTAGTAAGTTATTTTACTTTGTGAATGCTTGCACTAAACTTCAAGGGTATAAATCTATATCTTATGAAATTAATTTAATAAAATTTATCAACAGTAAAATTATATTGGTTCCATTATAACTATTGGTTCGATTCCTTGAAAAAGTTGTACAGTAGAATGTCTCTGTTATTTAATTCACACATGAGAATAATGTACCTAAATCAGAACTGAAATGTTAGCGAAAACAAATATATTTAAGTTTAATCTGTCAGCAATGTTTTTGTCCATAGACTCATTCGCTTTAAGGCAATAAATTACCATATTTATTTTCATACAAGCATTTTTGGAAAGAAAACTTTTTTAAAATTCAAACAATGAATATTTTGCATCAGATATATAGCTTTAATACTTGTTAAATGTTTTTAATCAGTTGACATATGAAACCCTCCTTCTAGCTTGTAAAACGGAAAATTGTTATACAGTTTACCACACTCTCCTGCCTCTAGTAAATTGATTTGATCACTTCTGTTTTTGTATTTTTCTTATGATCATATCAGTTTCACTAATCTGTCAAAATACATACTGATAGCACTGAGTCAATTGCATATTATAAACATCTTAGATAGTTTTCTCTGCAGTACCTGTAAAATGATCAGCACATAAACTAGGTTATTAAGTACATTGTAAATCAACATTTTTACCAGTGTAATTTTAATGTCACCATACAAGCCACAAACATAACACGATAGCATAAGTTGATAGAATAAGAAATAAGTGTTATATGTTACTTTGACAGTTAATGACAACATATGATAATATGAATCAATTTATACTGATATGTCCTGTAAAAATTCCAAAAAACACAAAATCTCTCAATTATTCTACATTTAATCTGTTTACCAACGCAATATAGATGTGAAATGTTTCAATCATAATTATATGTTTTGTCAAATATAACAGCCAAGACATTGAATATCAATGACAATTGTCGTAATTCTGCGATCCGAAGTAAAAAGCATATGGATATAATATGGCATAAAGTATAACATGGTTATGTAAATTGCCGACACATACACTAGTCTTGCCTTAACAGCCTCAGTTAAGACCTTTGTCAAAAATTGAAGTATAGGTTCAAAAATCCTTAGGACTGACACTAGCTTTTTGTGCAGCCAACCCCCATGTAACAACTGTACAAATTGAAGTTATGAAAATTTACATATACATCTATATATCAAGGGTTTTTTTTTAAAGAAAGACAAAAGAAATGTTCATCGACTAATGCTGGGACATCTAAATTAACAAAAAAACAAAAAACTTGAAGACATCTGAAAAAATGTGTTTTATGAGAATTCAAAACTTGCAATATGCTGTCATACTAACCACTAGCTATCAAGACATTTGTATAAAATAAAGTATCGCAAACTTTCCTATTATTTAAAAGTCGGTAAAGCATAATAAATTACAGAACTAACAATAAAAATTCAGAAAATTAATGAGTGTTGCCGGTCAATATTGATAAAAACAATACCGGCGTCAATAGAGGGAAAAAAATCACATTTTTTTAACTAAATATAACTTAGAAGAATGTGAAAAATGTGTAGTTGGACCTCATAGATGCTCAGTAAACATGAAGACATTGGTTTAAATAAATGTGGTGAAATACCAAAATTGAAAAAAACATTATGGTCAGTCATCATTGCTTGTTCTTTAATGTGGTCATGGTATTGTGTGTTCTGAAGCTGTCTGAGACACTTCAAGGAGTAGCTCTAGTTCTGTATTAGAGTTTTGGTTTCACCTTTTTCATTGATAACGTTTGTTACAACTTGCATCTGTAAGGAACATTTGTTACCTATATTGCATTCATTTACATTAAGTTTTATTGTTCACACAGTAATATGATATAAGTGGAGTATCGTTGATTACACAGTCTTGTGTTAAAAAATGTCTCTAAGATAGCGTGCTTGCAACAAAATATAGAAATGCAAAATCTGTATAGTTATGTCGTTTTTATAGTCTTCTTTGAATACTGAACTTTGATTGCAAAAACTTCAAATTTACCATTCTTTACATAGAGTGACTCCTGAATAAATAAACTAAAATGAAATTTGTAATCACCTTCCGCAAAACAAAGTTTATAAATGGCCCCCAGTCTGTCCGTCGGTTTAAACACTTTTGTATGCGCGCTTCATAACTTTAAACCGTTGAAACAAAAATTGAAATAACTTTGGCACAAGTGATCACCATGTATGTCACAATGTGGAGAACACAAACAGTTTGTGTGTGTACCATCCCCCAAGGTCAAGGCACAACTTAAAGTCAATGGTGCCACCTGCGAGGTCCACAACAAAATCAAGTCACTTCCCTCATGGGTCAGGATCACAGCAATAGGTCCAATGTAAAAAACCTCAATTTTTTACATCCGCCTTATTCAAAGGTTTTAAAATTACAGCCTAACTTGGCAATGCTGCCATGTGTATTAAGTTACTTTTGTCTCATGCTACCACTGTAATTTCCCCCCAATTATTTTCTCTTTATCTTTAATCTGTTAAGTGACTTGCTCAATGCGACCAGCACCTGCTAATTATACAGCTAATTGAGGTCAATCTGATGTTGCTGGTTTATTTCAAAAGAAAAGCATCTTCACTTATTGGATTTTTTGTGTCTTGGACAAGGAAAAGAAACGGAGTAGCTTAAAAATTATGGTAAAATGTCAAATGTTAAATAAGCTAGCTGGATAGCTTCCTAACACTGGTGGCATAAAAACCACAACAGTGAGGGGCAAGTGATGTGATCTTGATCACTGTAACCACAGCTGTGAAGGGCAAGTGGTGTGACCTTGATCATTGAAAACACAGCTGTGAGGGGCAAGTAGTGTGACCTTGATCACTGTAATCACAGCTGTGAAGGGCAAGTGGTGTGACCTTGATCACTGTAAACACAGCTGTGAGGGGCTAGTGGTGTGACCTTGATGACTGTAATCACAGCTGTGAGGGGCTAGTGGTGTGACCTTGATCACTGTAAACACAGCTGTGAGGGGCTAGTGGTGTGACCTTGATGACTGTAACCACAGCTGTGAGTGGCAAGTGGTGTGACCTTGATCACTGTAATCACAGCTGTAAGGGGCTAGTGGTGTGACCTTGATTACTGTAATCACAGCTGTGAGGGGCAAGTGGTGTGACCTTGATTACTGTAATCACAGCTGTGAGGGGCAAGTGGTGTGACCTTGATTACTGTAATTACAGCTGTGAGGGGCAAGTGTTGTGACCGTGAGGGGCTAGTGGTGTGACCTTGATCACTGTAACCACAGCTGTGAGGGGCAAGTGGTGTGACCTTGATCACTGTAATGACAGCTGTGAGGGGCAAGTGGTGTGACCTTGATTACTGTAATCACAGCTGTGAGGGGCTAGTGGTGTAACCTTGATCACTGTAACCACAGCTGTGAGGGGCAAGTGGTGTGACCTTGATTACTGTAATTACAGCTGTGAGGGGCAAGTGGTATGACATTGATCACTGTAATCAGAACTGTGAGAGGCTAGTGGTTTGACCTTGATCACTGTAATCACAGCTGTGAGGGGCAAGTGGTGTGACCTTGATCACTGTAATGACAGCTGTGAGGGGCAAGTGGTGTAACCTTGATTACTGTAATCACAGCTGTGAGGGGCTAGTGGTGTGACCTTGATCACTGTAACCACAGCTGTGAGGGGCAAGTGGTGTGACCTTGATTACTGTAATCACAGCTGTGAGGTTGGAATGGTGTGACCTTGATGACTGTAATCACAGCTGTGAGAGGCTAGTGTTGTGACCTTGATCACTGTAACCACAGCTGTGAGGGGCAAGTGATGTGACCTTGATCACTATAATCACAGCTTTCAGAGGCAAGTAATGTGACCTTGATCACTGTAATCACAGCTGTGAGGGGCAAGTGGTGTGACCTTGATCACTGTAATCACAGCCGTGAGGGGCAAGTGTTGTGACCTTGATCACTGTAACCACAGCTGTGAGGGGCAAGTGGTGTGACCTTGATCACTGTTATCACAGCTGTGAGGGGCAAGTAGTGTGACCTTGATCACTATAATCACAGCTGTGAGAGGCAAGTGGTGTGACCTTGATCACTGTAATGACAGCTGTGAGAGGCTAGTGGTGTGACTTTGATCACTGTAACCACAGCTGTGAGGGGCAAGTGGTGTGACCTTGATCACTGTAATCACAGCTGTGAAGGGCAAGTGTTGTGACCTTGATCACTGTAATCACAGCTGTGAGGGGCAAGTAGTTAACCTTGATCACTGTAATCACAAAATGTGAGGGGCAAGTGGTGTGACCTTCATTACTATAATCACAGCTGTGAGAGGCAAGTAGTGTGACCTTGATCACTGTAATCACAGCTGTGAGGGGCAAGTGGTGTGACCTTGATCACTATAATCACAGCTGTGAGGGGCAAGTGGTGTGACCTTGATCACTGTAAACACAGCTGTGAGGGGCTAGTAGTGTGACCTTGATCACTGTAATCACAGCTGTGAAGGGCAAGTAGTGTGACCTTGATCACTGTAATCACAGCTGTGAGGGGCTAGTGTTGTGACCTTGATTACTGTAACCACAGCTTTGAAGGGCAAGTAGTGTGACCTTGATCACTGTAATCACAGCTGTGAGGGCTAGTGTTGTGACCTTGATCACTGTAATCACAGCTGTGAGGGGCAAGTGGTGTGACCTTGATTTCTGTAATTACAGCTGTTAGGGGCAATTGGTGTGACCTTGATCACTGTAATTAAAGCTGTGAGGGGCAAGTGTTGTGACATTGATCACTATAATCACAGCTGTGAGGGGCAAGTAGTGTGACCTTGATCACTGTAATCACAGCTGTGAGGGGTAAGTGGTGTGACCTTGATTACTGTAATTACAGCTGTGAGGGGCAAGTGGTATGACATTGATCACTGTAATCAGAACTGTGAGAGGCTAGTGGTTTGACCTTGATCACTGTAATCACAGCTGTGAAGGGCTAGTGGTGTGACCTTGATCACTGTAATCACAGCTGTGAAGGGCAAGTGTTGTGACATTTTGATCACTGTAATCACAGCTGTGAGGGGCAAGTAGTGTGACCTTGATCACTATAATCACAGCTGTGAGGGGCAAGTGGTGTGACCTTTGATTACTGTAATTACAGCTGTGAGGGGCAAGTGGTGTGCAATGTGACCTTGATCACTGTAATCACAGCTGTGAGAGGCAAGTGGTGTGACCTTGATTACTGTAATTACAGCTTGTGAGGGGCAAGTGGTGTGACCTTGATCACTGTAATCACAGCTGTGAGAGGCAGGTGTTGTGACCCCCCTTGATCACTATAATCACCGCTGTGAGGGGCAAGTGTGTGACCTTGATCACTGTAATCACAGCTGTGAGGGGCAAGTGGTGTGACCTTGATCACTGTAATACACAGCTGCTTGATCACTATACATAACACAACTGTGAGGGGCTAACCACAGCTTGCTAGTTGACCTTAATTGACTGTAATCACAGCTTGTGAGGGGGCTAGTGGTGTGACCTGATCACTGGATCAGCATCACAGCTGTGAGGGGCAAGTGGTTTGACGCTTGATCACTGTAAACACAGCTGTGAGGGGCAGTAGTAGTGTGACCTTGATCACTGTAATCACAGCTGTGACAGGGCAAGTATGAGGTGACCTTGATCACTGTAATCACAGCTGTGAGGGGCTAGTGTTGTGACCTTGATTACTGGTAACCACGCTGTTGAAGGGCAAGTAGTGTGACCTTGATCACTGTAATCACAGCTGTGAGGGGCTAGTGTGTTGACCTTGAATCACTGTAATCACACAGCCTGTGAGGGGCAAGGTGGTGTGACCTTGATTCACTGTAATACAGCTGTAGGGCAATTGGTGTGACCTTGATCACTGTAACACAGCTGTGAGGGGCAAGTGTTGTGACATTGATCACTGTAATCACAGCTGTGAGGGGCAAGTAGTGTGACCTTGATCACTGTAATCACAGCTGTGAGGGGCAAGTGTTGTGACCTTGATCACTGTAATCACAGCTGTGAGGGGGCTAGTGGTGACCTTGATCCTGTAACCACATCAGGGGCAAGTGGTGAACACAAGCTGCGAGGGGCAAGTGTTGTGACCGTTGATTACTGTAATTACAGCTGTGAGCGGCAAGTGGTGTGGACCTTTGATCACTGTAAACACAGCTGTGAGGGGCAAGTGATGTGACCCTTGATCACTGTAATCACATCTGTGAGGGGCAAGTGAGGGGCAAGTGAGTGTGACCTTGATTACTGTAACCACAGCTGTGAGGGGCAAGTGGTGTGACCTTGATTACTGTAATTGCAGCTGTGAGGGGCAAGTAGTGTGACCTTGATCACTGGAACCACAACTGTGAGGGGCAAGTGATGTGACCTTGATCACTCACTAACTCCTGAATTAATAAGCAAATCAATAAATCATTCTCCCTTTGCCACAACTTTTTTTTTTTTTTGCAAGAAGCTTTTTAATATGCAATATAGCAAGAGTACATCCATCTATCATTTCAACGTAACAAAATATGTACAAATCAGACTAGAAACAAAGTAAACTTTATTATATTAAAACTATAAAAAGAGGGAAACAAAACAACATTGTACATGTATTACCAAAATATAAATTATATATGTCATATAAATATCATATAAATGTTATTTTCAACACAAATATAAATTATAGAAATAGTAGTTTTGTAAATATCACATGTACGACAAACAAGACCTATCATCATGTCACTGACCATTTTTTCAGTGGCTGGCTGCGGACATATCTGCGGACAAGACCATTCTCCAGTGGTTGGCCCTGGACATATCTGGACAAGACCATTCTCAGTGCTGGCTGGGACATATTCTGGGACCAAGACCATTCTCAGTGGTGACTGGGACATATTCTGGGACAAGACCATTCTCAGTTGCTGGCTGGGACATATCTGGGACAAGACCATTCTTCAGTTGTGGCTGGGACATATCTGGGACAAGGGACCATTCTCAGTGCTGGCTGGGACATTATCTGGGACAAGACCGATTCTCAGTGGCTGGCTGGGACATATCTCGGGACAAGACCATTCTCAGTGGTTTGGCTGCGGACATATCTGGGACAAGACCATTCTCAATGCTGGCTGGGACATATCTTGGGACAAGACCCATTCTCAGTGGTGGCTGGGACATATCTGGGAAACCAAGGACCATTCTCAGTGCTGGCTGGACATATCTGGGACAAGACCATTCTCAGTTGCTGGCTGGGACATATCTGGGACAAGACCATTCTCAGTGGTGGCTGGGACATATCTGCGGGCAAGACCATTCTCAGTTGGTGACTGGGACATATCTGGGACTAAGACCATTCTCAATGCTGGCTGGGACATATTCTGGGACAAGACCATTTCAATGGCTGGCTGGGGAATATCTGGACAAGATTTCTCAGTGCTGGCTTTGGACATATCTGGGACAAGACCATTCTCAATGCTGGCTGCGGACATATCTAGGAACAAAGACCATTCTCAATATGACTTGCGGACATAATCTTGGACAAAACCATTCATAGTGGTGACTGGACATATCTGGGACAAAACCATTCTCAGTGCTTGCTGGGACATATCAGGACAAGAACCATTCTCAATGCTTGCCGGGACATATCTGGGACAAGACCATTCTCAGTGATGACTGGGGACATAATCAGGGACAAGACCATTCTCAATGCTGGCTGGGGAAATATCTGGGACAAGACCATTCTCAATGCTGGCTTGGACATATCTGGGACAAGACCAATCTCAATGCTGGCTGGGGACATAATCTAGGACAAGACATTCTCAATGATGGACTTGGGACATATCTTGGGACAAAACCATTCATAGTGGTGACTGGGACATATCTGGGACAAACCATTCTCAGTGCTTGCCTGGGACATATCTGGGACAAGGACCATTCTCAATGCTGGCTGGGCGGACATATCTGGGACAAGACCATTCTCAATGCTGACTTGGGACATATCTGGGACAAGACCATCTAGTGGTGACTGCGGACATATCAGGGACAAGACCATTTTTTTCAATGCTGGCTGGGACATATCAGGGACAAGACCATTCTCAATGCTTTTGCACCGGACATATCTGGGACAATACCATTCTCAATTTGCTGGCTGGACATATCAGCGGACAAGACCTTCCTATCAATGCTTGCTGGACATATCAGGAACAAAGACCATTTTCAATGCTGGTGGCAATATCTCGGGACATGACCATTCTCAATGCTAAGCTGGGACATATCTGGGACAAGACCATTCTCAATGCGGCTGGGACAGTATCTAGGACAAGACCATTCTCAATGATGACTGGGACATATCTTTTTTTTTTTTTTTTTTTTTTTTTTTTTTTTTTTTTCGGACAAGACCATTCTCAATGATGACTGGGACAATCTTGGACAAGACCATTCCAGTAGTGACTGGGAAACATATCTGGGACAAAGACCATTCTTCAATGCTTGCTGGGACATATCTAGGACAAGGACCATTCTCAATGATGACTGGGACATATCTGGCGGATAAAAACTATTCTCAGTGGTGAACTGGGACAATCTGGGACAAAACCATTCTCAGTGCTTGCTGGGACATATCTGGACAAGACCCCTTCTCAATGCTGGCTGGGACATAATCTGGGACCAAGACCCTTCTCAGTAGTGACTGGGACATATCAAGAACAAGACCATTCTCAATGCTTGGGACTAATCAGGGACAAGACCATTCTCAGTCTTTGCTGGGACATATCAGGGACAAGACCATTCTCTCAATGCTGGACTGGGACAAATATCTGACCTGGACCCAAGACCATTCTCAATGCTGGCCTGGGACATATCAGGGACAAGACAGCATTCTCAGTGCTTGCTGGGGGACCATATCTTGCGGACCCAAGGGACCATTTCTCAGTAGGCATGACTGCAGGAACATATTCTGGAACAAGAACCATCCTTCAATGCTGGCCTGGACCCTATCAGGGGACAAGACCATTCCTCAGTTGAATGACTGGTACATATCTGGGACAAGACCATTCTTCAGTGCTTGTGGGGACATATCTGGGACAAGACGCTTTCTCATGGTGACTGGGACATTTATTCTGGGACAAGACCATTCTCAGTTGATGACTGGGACATTATCTGGGGCAAGACCATTCTCAGTGGTGACTGGGACATATCTTGGACAAAAACCATTCTCAGTGGTGACTGGGACATATCTGGGGCCACAAAGAACCATTCTCAGTGGTTGATCGCGGGACATATCTGGGGACAAAACCATTCTCCAGTGCTTTGCTGGGACATATTCTGGGACAAGGACCATTCTGCAATTGCTGACATGGGACATATCTGTGGACATCGAATACCATTCTCAAAATGCTGGCTGGGACATATCTGGGACAAGACCATTTCTCAATGCTTCCGCCGGGACATATCTGGGACAAGACCATTCTCAGTGCTTGGCTGGGACATATCTGGGTCAAGGACCATTTTTTCAATGCTGGCTGGGACACATCAGGGGACAAGGGACCCATTCTCAGTACTGGCTGGGGACATAATATTTACGGTGACAAGCAACTCCTGACCCGATAAACCGTTCTTTATGTTGGTGTTCCACGAATGCGTTCAAGAAATGTAGTTTTTAAATCGCATATTAATATTTTTTTGAATAATTTGTATAGGTAAATTTCATAACCCACCTTTTTAAGACCATTTTTATACAGAATAAGGACAATTAGAATTTCATAACCACCAAAGTTGGCCACACGATATATATTTTCTCTTAATACAAAAACAAAAATACTGTCCTTAAAACAATGATCAACATAACAAAATGGTTGGTGTTGACTATGCCTGATTGGGACTAAAATAATAAACTAGACACTATAATTCTAGTGGCTGGTCACATTACATTTCTCCAAGTACTGGACAATAAAACAGGCTGAGCCACCAACATTAAATAACTCAAGTTTACAAAGATTGACAAATCATTTTTAAATTCAATACTAGAGTGAAGGATTGAGATATGACAAAACAAAATTTTTATGACCAAAAAAAGCCAAAATCATGTAGTCAATATCATCTTTGGTTATAAAATCTGACCAACCATTTCACATGTAAAATTCACCAAAAAATCCATGTTAGATTAACAAGTCACCTCCCAATTATAAACCGAAAAAGCTTGTGTGAAGTTTCTATTGTAAAAGATGATGCTATTAATTGTTAGCAAAAATAAACTAATGTGTTTTACTGACGATGATAGATGAACTAGTCATCAAAATAGTCGAGTAAATACTTACAAAATAAGTCAATTAATGTAACGTTTCCTTACCAATCAGATTGTGGCAAGCTTTATAAACTTCAATTCAAGTTAAAGGGGAAAATCTCAAAAACAGAATTTATAAGGGCTCCTTATATAAAAGTCCATCTGAAATTGATAGTAATCAAGTTTAAAAACACCAGTTTCTCTAACACATTTGACTTGAACATTGTTTAAAATAAAAACTGAACGTTAGTTCCACATTCCGGTGGCTGATAGTAACTCAAACACTCGTCAATTTAATTTCATCAATGGGAGACCACTTGATGGACTGGGGGTTTCATTAAGGGAGGTAAATATCATTTGTTATTGTCATCTTGAAGTAATGGTTTTTTGAAGGTGTCACTGGATTAAACATGGGCAAGCTTTATATGATTCCAATGAGCAGCCGATGAATGAAGTAGACACTAAATTATTGTTGTTACATTTCTTCTTTTTTGAAGTTGGTTTCTGAAAAAAAGGAAAAATTAAATCAACAGCCTGTATGATTTCTAAAAACTAAAATTTACATGAACTCCCAAATTATTCATGAACTCCCAGACCATCTAAATGAAGCCCACACTATTAACGCCCACCTTATTCATGAACTTCAACATTATTCATGAATTCCCACATTATTCATGAACTTGCAGACCATCTAAATGAAGCCTACACTTTTAACGCCCACATTATTCATGAACTCCAACATTATTCATGAATTCCAACATTATTCATGAATTCCCACACTATTGATTTTTTGTTAACTCCCACATTTTTGCAAACTCTGGTAATGCTTTCAACAAAAGCCTTCAGCAAGCAGGAACAGTTCACATACTGCCCTATAGGATTTTTCTTATTACCAATAATGCTTTATTTGCCGAAGGTCATTCAAACTCCAGTTTTGTCCTAAATGATGGTTTGTCCAATTATTCACCAAATCCATCTTTAAATAACATTCACTGAAAATGAAATAATTTTCAAAATATGACCTTGATGTTCATTAAGGATTCAAAGGTCATATTCACTTTAGGTTTAACATGATGAATGTTGTATTTGTTGTGTTTCAAATATTAAATCATATAAGTTACATTAACAAACAGTTATATGAAATTGAAAACAGCAATTTCGCATCCGACCTTGCCACAAGGTCATTTCAAGGTGAAGAATTCAAAAATAAAGTTTGAGGAAATTGTATTTAACTTTGCAGCACTAACTTAGCGCAAATGTCAAGTTCAGACTAAAATACCACAAAAGTAACTTTAAACATAAAAGAAATTAAAAGCAGTTATTTGCTGCCTTTTTATTTATATAGCAATCAAAGATATAAGAGCAAAATTGTGAAGTTTTTGTATGCCTAGGAAACTTTTAGAGGGTGGGATTTTGTCTAGTTGGGTTTTGTTAAACATCTTAACTTGGTATATAGCAAGCTTACATGCAGACCTTGCTTTGCAATTTGCCTTTGGGCCCCCTACAACCAAAGTCAGTTACTTAAAATAGAACAATGATTGTCTTGTCAATTATTGTCATCCAGCAAGGTGATGACAAGACATTACTTGGAATTGCTTTCATGCCCTCTAGGGTCAAGGTCAATGTTACTGTAAATATTAAATCATTTTCCAATTGTTAACTACTGTTAGGTATGAGATATTGTATTCAAAACTTAGTACATAACTATGTTACAAGCTTATGAGGATATCTTACTATTGTTTGGTCTAGGTTCAATTGTTTTGGTTGATTGAGTTAGGAATGAGATATTTGATTAGTATGTTGACAGAACATGAATAATTCAGATCTAACCTTGACCTTACTATGGTTACCTTTAAGGTCATGTCATTGAATTTTGCTACAATTG
Organism: Ruditapes philippinarum; assembly: GCF_026571515.1. Lineage (NCBI taxonomy): Eukaryota > Metazoa > Mollusca > Bivalvia > Venerida > Veneridae > Ruditapes > Ruditapes philippinarum. The sequence goes on from NW_026856167.1 coordinate 35,736, forward strand.
CCCCATCTTTTTCCTTTATAATTAAATGGATTAAATTTATACTTGGACAAAATAATACCTCTGACAGAACATACTTGTTATTTATGATCCTGACGGTTTAAAAAGAGTTGACCCAGATAATACGAGGAACCATGATTTTACAAAAAACAGAGATAATGGTGGGCAATTAATAAAAAAAATTGATAACTGAAAAATGCCTCTTGCCTCACTGACTCCATACATTCCTGATAAAGTCAGCACACTCAGGTTATCAACAAGAACATGTGGTATAAAATAAATGACAATTTTGTTGTGGAAAAATATAAACAATTTCAAATCCTTGCTCGCAAAAGCTAAAAATTGTCATGTCTATGACCAGATCAGTGCTCTTAATTCTTTGTAAGTGATAAATAAAATCTATTAACCTTTTGTCTAGCTGACGGCAACTTCACCGGGAACCTTCTAAAGATTTTATTGCTAGTATCACCAGGACAACTGTTTTTCTGCTTGATCTGAATAATGTGATGTTCTACATGCCAGAGGTGAACACGTCTCCTCATACGTCTTACAGCCACCTGTACTCGTGGTACATTATAATATATTTATCATTGTATCCTATAGTTACATATAAATATAGTTATATATGCCTCGTGTTACATAATATATTTATCATTGTATCCTATAGTTACATATAGTTATATATGCCTCTTGTTACATAATAATATATTTATCATTGTATCCTATAGTTACATATATATGCCCCATGTTACATAATAATATGTTTATCATTGTATCCTATAGTTACATCATATATGCCCCATGTTACATTATAATTTATTTATCATTGTATCCTATAGTTATATGTGCCTGGTGTTACATAATATGTTTAAAGTTTATCCTACATGCAGTTACATATAGATATATATACATGGAATGAAAACTCTATTGTAGAATAAATTGCGCTATGCAGAAATATTTCATTGCATTAAACAATGGGATCTGACCAGATTTGTTTTCATGAATTTCTGACCAGTGTTAACATCATAAATATAATACCACCAAGGGAGATAATACAGTACACTTACAAACATCCATATAGCGTACAGCATGACGGAGCAGACGGTCAAAATAATTAGAACAGCTGCGGGTCCCGGCTTGTGCTCATCTGTCAAACGTTTAGCAAACACAAGACATAGTACAGCAACAGCAAGGACAAGTCCTGCGAGGGTAACCAGTATCACTATATCCTTCACTATCAACAATCTGTCTTCTTTCAACGTCGGTTCCTGCATGTACTGTAAGTAATTACATACATGTATACTCCATTATATCATTGAAATATCTGACCTGTATGAGAGGATTTTAGTTATAAGCAGTAAGAACATATAATTTGTGTAAGCAGTAAGAACATATAATTTGTGACTGACTTAAACATACTTAATGTCTAAAGCTTTACTGTTACGAGTCATTTTGAATGATGTTTACAGAAATTGTAAGACGCTTGTTTCGGTATTGATTCTTCCCTAGAAGTTTAGTATTTAAACAATACGAGAATTTAAAGGGCAAATGCAACGGAAATCATGGTCGGCTAAACGCATTTTAAGATAAAGTAAAGCAGGCAAAATTTTATCATCATTATGCAAAGAGAGGAAATAATACATTATTAAAGGCTTAATGAATCGAAATTGTGAAATTTCATCAGAATTGTGAACGGGTCCGTTGGAACCAGTCAGAAAATTGTGAAGGTCCTTTTGTGATTGTGAATGGGTCCCTTATTGGGTACCACTTACATAGGGAAAAAAATCGCTGAATCATAAATGTTGGTATCTTAAAGTGATAGTAACATATATACCCATTTTAATGGTCGAGGTTTCTTCTGTACGATAAACTGGAACTGACAGATTTCACATTTTGTTGTATTTGAAGATCCGAGCCATCTCTCGAGACATGATACATGCAGCATACCCATGGTGCCGGCGCAATGACACGGTGACACAAGCTTCTCCATACTGCCGTCCTCGTGACATATACGACACATGTTACACTCGGAGAAATTAAATATACTGAAATACATCAAGACATATATGACACAATAATTGTGTGCTTTAACCAGAGGAGCCACAATTCATTTATTGAGCAGACCTTATCACAATTTGCAATTTGACCAAATACACTCACATGTATACACCTCTAATGATCACACTGTATTAACCTTTAACGATCACACTGTATTAACCTCTAATGATCACACTGTATTAACCTCAAATAATGATCACACTGTATAGATCTGTAATGATCACACTGTGTTAACCTCTAATGATCACACTGTGTTAACCTCTTATGATCACACTGTGTTAATCTCTAATGATCACAGTGTTAACCTCTAATGATCACACTGTATTAACTTCCAATGATCACACTGTGTTAACCTCTAATGATCACAATGAGTTAACCTCTAATGATCACACTGTCACTGTGTTAACCTCTTATGATCACACTGTGTTAACCTCTTATGATCACACTGTGTTAATCTCTAATGATCACAGTGTTAACCTCTATTGATCACACTGTATTAACTTCCAATGATCACACTGTGTTAACCTCTAATGATCACAATGAGTTAACCTCTAATGATCACACTGTCACTGTGTTAACCTCTAATGATCAAACTGTATTGACCTCTAATGATCACACTGTATAAACCGCTAATGATCACGCTGTATTAACCTCTAATGTTCACACTGTGTTAACCTCTAATGATCACACTGTGTCAACCTCTTATGATCACACAGTGTTAACTTCTAATGATTACACTGTATTAACCTCTAATGATCACACTGTATCAACCTCTAATGATCACAATGTATTGACCTTTAATGATCACAATGTATCATCTGCTTATGATCATACTGTATTAACCTCTAATGATAACACAGTAATTATTATTTGCTAATGATCACACAGTATTAACCTCTTATGATCACACTTGATGAAAGAACAGACTGAACAAGTCATGATTAAAATTAACAGTGATATAGATTAATTAGATTTCTATCTCAGCAGATGTTTCTAAAAATATTACAGTTTATATATTGACTTTCATTTATTTATTAAAAACAAAAAAACCTGCAATATTTCATATTTCTCTATAATAGTTCTCTTTAAAGACAACTTATGTTTAGGGGCAATAAGGCAACTTTTTCAATTTACCACAAACGCTTCATAAACAGTAACTGGAAGAAGACAGGAATCATTCATTGACCATCAATTTGTTAAAATTCTGCTAGTAATCTAAAAATTCTTAAAGTATTTGCAATCTAAGTCAACATTAAATGTATTTCAGTTGCCAGTGTTTTAGGAGAGCTAAACTAGAAAATTACACTGTCAGTAATAAAATCTTACTCAATACAGAGTCCATAAATTAATGATACCTTTTATTATTTTCCAAAATACTCTGGCACGTTGGTGAATCCATCACGTGACTATTTGGCCCAGGTGTGCTGGTGGCTTGAGATACAAACAGTGCCGGACTCATTGGTAATGCTCTCACATCCTGCTCACATGTCTCACAACCTCCTCCAAACTGAGCATGTGATGCTCCCCCAGGTATAGGAGAAAACGGGAAAGAGTAACGTTTATATGAAGAGGTTGACGGAGCCGGAAATTCAAATTTTAACGGTGCTGCCTGAAAATGGACATTTGAGTTTCTTTACATCTTTACAACAATTGTAAATAATTAGTCACATTAAATAAATATTAAACTATATATATATATCAGGTTTCACTTGCAAAATTAGAGACTTCAGAAAAATGTTAAGGTTCATGTAAAGCTGGTGTAGAAAAACTATGATACCAATGTGTGTATTATTTGAATAAAACATGAGCCTTAAAAATGCTAGCTTACTACATGAATGTGTCTCAAACATACCTTAAACTAGCGACATAAATATATATTCTTACACATAAATGAAAGAGAACATGGTGGTTAACTACCAAAAGTGATCAGCCTTTGACACCAGTATAGAGCCAGGCCAGCCTACATATCCGTGCAGTCTGACCAGGCCCTATACTGTTGGCAGCTCAATTTTGTATTTTGATATTCAGAAATCTCTTAAACTTTGAATGGACTATTTAAAATTCAAAAGCTGGACAGATCCATGTAGAGAAATATAGCAGATTATGGGATGAGATTCATAAATTTATATGTTGTCAAATTTTTACTACCTTACAATTGTTTTTCCGTTTTCCTACTTCATTATCATCAATCTCAGTGTATGGTGTACTAGGGCGGACAATAACACCGGTACACTTATTTTCCCATGGTTCCAGGTATGGTGTACCAGGAGGAACAACAGCACCAGTACACTTTGATTCCCATGGTTCCAGGTATGGTGTACTACAATGACCATAATCACCATCAGCTTGAGGTGAAGATGTATCACTGAAATTTTTTTTAAATACATAATAAAAGATAAAGTCAAAGGCTAGCAATAAAGTTTCTAATAAAATATAAATTCTACCATTAAATTTTCTCAAACTCCTTGAAATCACCTGAACTTTATAAGTCTTCATTTGAAAGAGTCTGATACTGTGAAACATAGCAAGAGCTGTCAGAGGAGACAGCCACGCTCAACAAATTAAATACTGAACACAATATTAAAGGAAGACAAAACTATTACCAAAAAAATAAATTATGATATAAATATATTTATTTATCAGTATCATGACAGAAAATGTTCCATATTTTTGCACCATATAATATGTGACCATGTCAAAAAAAGTAATACAGCTCCTTCTATGTTCTTATGGAATAGAGAATGTTCTAATGGAAAAGAGAACAATTAGAAATCTAAAGCTAATCCCTTCAGTAACAAAAATCAGCAGAGCAAAAAGTAATCTTAAGTTTTGACATAAGAACAAACTTCCTATGATTAATGAATATCAAATATTAATATATAACAAATTGTCAAGTATTCTGACTGGCTGAGATACTTGTGCATTAACACTAAAAGTAAGTCAAACAACAGAATTTCTGACAGCAATTTTTAGAGAGAAAGGCAAAGGTAAGAAAATTGACAAAATTTAATTTAATCCTACACAGACACACAGCTGCAAGACTGTTATACAAGGACTACCAACTTGTCATGAAAATCCCCAAGCCCCAAAAAAAAAGCAGCTGTAAGACAACTCTTAATGAACAATCAAAATATCATGAAAATACCCCATCCCTCCCACAACTGAACAATTGTAGACCTTAAATACAAGGACTATGAAATTGTCATGAAAATCCCTCTAGTCCTAAACAAACAGTAAATGTATGACCTTTCTTAATGAACCATCAAATTGTCCAAAAACCCAGAAAAAAGAGTTGTGAGGGCCATTCTTAATGAACAGTCAACTTGTAATGAAAATCCCTCATCACCAAACAGTGTACACTAGCATTACATTGATAATCAAATTATCATGAAAATCAACATCACCTTCAAATCAACAGTTGCTGACCTGTATTACATGGATCATGAAAATCCCCCACCCCCAAACAAAAACAACAGCAGGATAAATAAAATACCCAATCAATCCAAAGTAATAACTATGTTTAAATGGGAACAATTTTCTAAACTAACCTGTGTGTTGGTTTCTCCAGCTGTAAGGGTTTAGGTCTGTATATTGGTGACCTATATAACAACGTTTGGTCAGCATTGTCACTAGGTCCTGAGCACTGACTTCCTTCTACTGTAGCATCTAGATCTGTTACTTTCTGTTACAAATAACAGAAATAAACATATTAAAAGGGCTCCGCTGATGTTTTTTGACAATTAATCCATGATGATACTGGAAATAATTTTTTGACAATACTGCTCTATTTGATGTAAGGTTAGATCAGTAACTTGTGTGAAAAATTTCAGATCATTCGCTCACTATGTTTTTCCAGAATATTAATTCTAATTGGGGAAAAATGACCCAAATTTCACTAAAATTAGTATAAGGATGACTCACAAAATTGATTTTTAATCTATTTCTGAGTATATTTCTTATCTATTTTTGTATTTCTTTCTGTGCTGATCTATGTCAGACATTCATATTTCATGTTTTGAGGTTTTTGTATGTCAGTGAAGCTGACCGTTAAACTACAAATGTCCATATCTAGACAGAATATTGTTGTTGGTGTCATTTCTGAAAGGTTTTTTGAAATGTTGTCAATTATGACAAAGGTTGTTATTTTTCACTATAAAAGACATATCTCTGAAAAATTTCAAACAAAACAGAGGAAGGTTTCCTAGAGGTGGTCCCAGCACAGGTCTCACTTTTTATCATATATTTATATAATGTCATTTATATTATAACAATTACCTCCTTATTTCCACAACCTGGGCTTTGATCTTTTACTTCTTCATCAACTGTATCCAGTGAACCATTCTGTAAAAGTAGGTCTAGATTTTTATGGAAAATCTGACGTCTTAAACTGGTGCGAGACATGTTAACATAAGCTGAAATGTAAGAAATAAAGTCACATCATTGCATTGACATTAGCATCTAAAACAAACAAGCAAAATCTGAATTTATATCCCCCGCCGATTATTGGTTATTACTAACACACCAAGTGGTCACATAAGGCTTTATTTATATATTTATCATAACATAAACAGTAATATTCTTTGTACATGATAAAAATTCAGGGCAATAACAGATGCCATAACTCAGTATTATCTGGACATGCCCATGAGATGTAGATTGCCTTTTTGTATTGAAGGTTCTGATAGTTTTGTTGAAATCAATCCAGCAGTTGTAAAGAAATAGCAATATTGCTCTATATGCATACTGCATAACTAATCAAGGGTCATAACTCTGTGTTGAAGGGTCTGACCTGAAATAGGCAAAAATATGTGCATCTCCTCTTGGTATTAATGGTTCCCATAAAGTTTTGTTGAATTCTAGCAAGTAGTTGCAGAGAAATGGCACAGAAACAATTATTTCTCATACATGCATAACTAATCAAGGGCCATAACTTTGTGTTGATGAGTTGACAGGGACAAGATGACTATATGCTCATTTCCTATTGGTATTGTTTCCACAAAGTTTTCTTGAATGGCAGCCAGTAGAAAAATGCAGAGATATAGCACGGAAATGATTATTGCTCTATATGCATACTGCATAACTTATCAAGGGCCATTACTCTGTGTTGAAGGGTCTGACTGGAGCAAGGGGATGATATATGCATAATTCTGTCAAAATGCTTGATAAAGTTACCTCCTTCTCTCTACAGGTTGGGGCATGATGGTGAACAAGATTAGTGTGCAAAGCTTCAAAGCCATATGTCAATGGACTTTGAAATTATTTGAAATGGTACGCAAAGTTTAACACAAGTGGTTACGACAACACTCAGGGTGACTGGGATAGCTCTACTTTCTTATTCTTATCGAATATTCGAGCTAAAAATAAGGAAAAATTCTAAGATATTCAGATAATTCCAGAAAATATTGACGCTAGAGTTATGAACCATGTCTTATTATTATATTGAACTTAAATCCTTTGAAAAACAGTAAAAAAATAACAATAATTAACATAGTATTACAGTAAAAAATATGAATTCTTGATATATATCCCGAGTTCAAGGGGAGATTATTTCTGGAAAAAAAAATGTTTGCTAGAGTTATTACACTGCATAGTGTCTTAGCAATTCCTAGAGAATGTTGTGTCAGAGACGCAGCAATAATTCTTGGAGAAATAAAGTTTTTGTGTTTTATTCACGTGAAAGTCAAAATATAATAAACTTTATATGTTTTCTTACCAAGTCCACTGTGCTTGTAGTTCTAAATTCTGGCGGTAAACTGAGTATTCAAGGGAGACTACAGAAGGCTGTTTTTAGTCGCAACTTCTCGGACATATGCACGGGTGTTTTGAAAGTGCGAAAGGAGTTGAATTAACCGAAATTTTAGAAGAGTATTTGCTTTAAGTCGGTTTTTACAATTATACCACATTGGCTGTTTATGAAGCTTTATAATAACATATAACAAAACATGAAAAGTAAAAAAAATACATAGGGCTTAATTAAGCATTTACGTAAGTGTACGTGTGCATACAATCAGAGACAGATAGATAGATAACAGAGATAGGCAACTTCCTAACCAGTTAAAATATCACGCGTTCCTGATAAACTTAAAACTTGTCGCAAGTAAAACTTTTTAACCAGATATCAAAATCAGGAAAATAATACATTTTCTGAAAGCTTATGCATTTGTCTATAGCTGCAGGTAAAAATATTTACAGTTCCCATTGAAATAAATGATACATCAGTTTTTAAAGAGAACTACCTATTAATTTTTGTTACAAAACTATTTATTTGACGAAAAAACTGGCTCAGTGGGTATGTTCAGCTATGTTTTTCTATGTGAAAGGCATGGAAAGTTACCAATATTTTAACATGCAGCAATAGATAAAAGATTTACCTTTCAAATGGTATATAATATTAAAGGATCAAATGTACCACCATTTAGTTTTATTTGCTACAAAATGCCTAATTTTTCAATTTTTGATAGGCATGAGTGATATTTCAATGGAGTATATAGGAGCTGCTTATCTCTGTTATCTATATGTCTCGGAAAGGACGTTGACTAGACACGTCACACGGATGCTTAGAAATGACCAACTATATATTGGAACTGGGACATAAAACTATCATAAAATTATGTCCCAGTTTTGAAATAAACATCATTTATCTATATTTCTTTTTTTACGTAAAAAAAAACCTCTCGAGGACATATACACTCGCTGCGTCAAGCCGCTGAGAAAAGTTTAAAAGTGAAACAAAAGAAGTCGCATATAAAATATTATATACATGTACATATAAAATAAACAGTGTGCAATGTAAAAGGTTTATTAAAAGTTAAAGCAGTCTGGTAGTCTGTTATGTGGAGATATGGTCAATTTGACTAACAGCCATATTGACCTGATTTACCGTCTTCTTTTTTTCTAAACTCTAGCATCTTGGATGCTCGTCCGAACACGAGCAGTTTTTCTTAGTATTATTCATTCATATATTCATTCTTGACATTATTTAATATAGTAGAGAGCCTACAACGTGTGGCAAGGGAATGTCCCACTGCTATCAACCTTTTATTTCTCCAAACTGAACTTTTCAAAGCTGTAATTTCGGGTGATTTTCAAAGTCCATTGGTTTTTGACCACATGTTCGCTACTAGTTAAAATATTTTGAGATATTTTTTGTTCATGGCAAATAAGAATCTGGCAAATATCTGGGATGTACTATAACGTATCGTATGTTCCAGCAAATATGAATGATCATTACACAACATAACTCATAGAAGCACAATATCTCAATTTGTAATCCAATTAATTTAACAAAGTCGCTACATGAACGCATTTAACTTTTAAATAAATATACATATACGGTATATATAAATATATATATAGTGTATTTGAATAATAACATTGCTTTGCTCTCTTTTGCTCTCTTCATATTTTACAGAAATCAATAAAATATCAAGGAAGTGATTAGTTTATATTAGTTTACACAATTAGGCAGCTGAATGTATGATGATTAGGATGAAGTATAAAACTGCATAAAATATAAAAAGACTGTCCTACACCTACAATTGAACGTTACAAATTCATTATGAAGGATATATATAGAATCTTGCGTGAGTTACGCGGGTTAATGGTTTTGTTTTTGGGTGTGTTTTTTGTGATTAAAAAAAATAATAAGGAAAAGTGTTATGTTTCTTAAAAACTTTTACTTGTACACCCGTCATTTACAAAAAGAAGGGCATAATGCCACTTTAATTAATATCAGTTTAAGGTGAATTAGTACTTAATATCTTTGAATCTTCGGGGATAGGTGCATCGGTACTTAATATGTTTGCACCTTAAAGGATTATCTTTAACCGTAGGTATATTGGTATTTAATATATTTGCACCTTACAGGATTATCTTTAACTATAGGTATATTGGTATTTAATGTATTTGCACCTAAGAGGATTCTCTTTAATCATAGGTATATTGGTATTTAGTATATTTGCACCATAGTTGATCATCTTTAACCATTAGTATATTGGTATTTAATATTTTTGCACCTTAGAGAATTACCTTAAACCATAGGTATATTGGTATCAAGAGGATTAATTACCTTTAACCATAGGTATATTGGTATTCAATATTTTTGCACCTTTGAGGAATATCATTTAAAGATCCTGTATGTTTTGTGATTGATATTTTTACTGTATGAATACCACACTAGCAAAAAATTATATATGTACATATTTATGCAAATAAAACAATTTTCAAACATCGAAGAATATGTAAAATGTGTACTGCAAATATTTGTGCACATTATATTTAATCAATAAATTACAGGCATTCATTTCTTATTGGAAAATTTGACTTAGAATTTATAGAAAATATATTTCTAATTACCTCCCTTTATTTACATGAAATGTTAAATTGGGTAATATCTTTATAAATAATGCTTATTGGAACTTACAATATTGACAAATCTTAATTTGAGCATCATATTTATGAAATAAAACCATGAAAAAATTGTGTTACAGGATCTTTAACACACATATATCGGTAACCTTGAAGGATTATCTCTTACCATAGGTGTATCTGTACTTGATATATTTGCACCTTAGCTTGGAGGATTTCCTCTAACCATATGTTTATCAGTACTTTATGTTTTTGGTGTATTTAATATCTTTGCACCTTAGATGATTATCTCTGACCATAGGTATATTGGTACTATCTTTGCACCTTTAAAATTCATAGGTCATTTCTAGGATTGATAACCTTTATACTACAAGTTCAAAATAGTATCAAATGAATGTCTTTTTGGGCATCTATGTTCCTATTGTGTGCACATGTCGGGGGAGGGGGTAAGTATAAGAGAAAGCTCCATTTTTTCAACGGCTTCAGAAGATATTCCTCCTATCAAATTGGCAAATTGTCACATATTATATCCGAGTAATATCTTTTACTACTCCTTGATCTTCTGGTTTGATCATCATTGTGCAAGGAAGTTTCACATGCTTATGCAGGCTATATCTTAACATACTTAACGGTTTATTTTTTTTTTCTCCTCTGCATCCTGATACATGTTGAATATCTATATAATGGTCTTTTAATGCTTAAATTGTTTAACCTATCTGTTGTAACAGACAGATTAGCGGCACAGGTTAGTTACATAATAGTCACGGAACGTGACAAAAGCAACCAAGGAGCCATTTAAGACCATGTGACCAAAAAGAAACATAAAACAAGCTCAACAAATTTGGTGAATATTTTATTTCATTAGTTTCATATGTCAATCAATACCAATGAATATGAAATCTGATTTCTGAAATAAAATAAATGATGTTATGTAATCTAATAATAAAACATGCATAATGGAACAGAAAGTTTTCACTGGTTAAACAACAGGAATCATTCCAATTAGGTCACAGTTAAACGAAACTGATACTATAAATAGGATCCAATAAGGTGACAGTAAAAACAACTTGATGCTATAAATAGCATCCAATTACGTCACAGTGAAATCAACTTGTACTATAAATAGCATCCAATAAGGACACAGTAAAATCAACTTATATTATAATCAACATCCAATTAGGTCTGGCAGAGAAAGAATGACAATTTAATTACCCCTCAGCCAGTCAGGTCATGGTGAAATGAAATTGATTCTATAAATAGCACCAAAATGGTCAAAGTGATATAAAATTGCAACTATAAACTGCATGTAAATAGGACACAATGAAATGAAATTGACACTAAAAATAGCATCTGGTCAGATACTATAAATAGCATTTTTTAAAATACATGACAGTGAAATGACATTAATACTTCAACAAGTAATCAAGGTCACAATGGAATGACATTGGTACTATAAATAGAATCTTAAGATAATAAGACAGAGAAATGAAAGTGAAACTACAAAATGTGATATAATCCTGTACCAATGACCTAATTGGTATATACATGTATATACAATTAAATTAACAAATAACAATGATATTCAAATAACACATTTCTTACAGAGAATATACATACAATTAAAACATTTCACTCAAGCAAGTTTTGTTTTCTTGGAAACAAAAATATTCCAAGTGTAGAAATATTCAGAAAAATCTTTAAACACAAAAGTTTTGCACAGATACATGTAACTTTTTATTTATAATTGTTTTGGAATGTTACAGAAATATTAATATTTATCCGTTAGTCTCATGCAAATTAAAATGGGCAGTTCCAATTAAAAGGTGAAATTAATGTTGTTTTCTATGGGCACTGGCACAACATTTTACATATCATATACAATAATTATGTAAATTGCCATGTCTATTATGTCTGTAAATATAATAATATATGTCTAGGGAACAATCTGTTGAGACTAAATCAATGATAAACCATTAATAAGTTTTTAAATACAATGTTTTTATAGCATAAATCAAAACAGAAATGTAGTGACCTCTTTAAATAGCCTCACTTAACACAAGTTAGGAGTAATTACTACTAACCCTATACACAAGTTAGGAATAGATCAATAAATTGATGTTTATAAATTAACACATCTACCCAGTGTATACATTAATTGATGTCTTTTCACTAGATAATTATTTATTCTACATGTATATCATTCAAATTCATCAATAAAATCAAAATATCCCCAATCAAATATAATATTAAATGCAAATGGCTGTTTTTGCAATAAAGGGAAATAATCTATATTAAATGGACTAGATACGTATCCATTCTCACTCCTTTTTTTCACTCAATAACTAAAAACAGAATAACCTGTCAATATAAATATTGGTAAATAATCAACAAGCATAAAACATCAGTCATCTTCAAAGACACAAAAAGGAACACAGACTTAAAGTGAAAGTTTGATAAAAACAAATATGCACACATTTCGCATTATGGCAATATGATATACATCACAAAATAAACTCCAGAAAATATTTACAACACAATTTTAACTAGATTTTTTAATAAATAACATTAATTTAAAAGCATTTACTTTTATTATATTATATAACAATTAGAAACATTTTACCAGGCTGTGTGTATATGAAAGGCAAAATAAATCTACATCAAAATTTCTCAAGCACAACTGGAACCTATTTCTATATATATAATATATATATTTTGTCACCTAAGTGCATTAACATGCAAAATATCATAAAAATATATACCAATTGCAAAACCCTGGCAATATGTGACAGGGCACTTGATGACAAAGCTTCTGAGAAAGTTTGGTCAAAATCCGTTGAGAAATGTAGGAGGAGTTGCGCACAGAAGAAATTGTTCACTATATATTTTATATAAGGAAAAAAAACAAAGGGCCATAATTAGGTCAAATATTATCTAATCGCAAAACCCCGACAATATGCGCCAGGGCACTTGATGACAAAGCTTCTGTGAAAGTTTGGTCAAAATCTGTTGAGAAATGTAGGAGGAGTTGCGCACAGAAGAAATTGTTTACGCCCGCCCGCCCGCCGACATACCTCAATCTAATAACCAGTTTTTTCCTTCGGAAAACCTGGTTAAAAACAAGAAAATACTCTCATTTACAAATCAATATGTTCAATATAGTTGAAAAAGATTTTAAAACAGTTCTAAATTAACCAATTATCATTTTAACTTTTTCACATCTAGGATTCAAAGAGATTAACTTATGTAAACATTATGACAATTTATTGATCTTATTTATCACTATTTGCAGCCTCATGGAATTTCTTTTTACACTAATTGTAATCTCATGGAAAAATTCTTACACATGGATTTTCACTCTACATAATGTATTGCAACCTCATGGATTTTTTTCATACTAACATGGAAATTTTCAATCTATTTGCAACCTCATGGAAATTTACATGAAGTTAAAACTGTGTAAGAATTTTTCATGAGGTTACAATGTGATAATTTTCCATAAGCTAACATAAAGGTTTAAAATTTTCCATGAGTCTACAGATAGTATGGAAAAAAATTCCATGAAGTTACAAGTTTTAACTTCATGGAAATTGTTTAAACTACTTGTAATTTTAAATTTTAAAACCCTATTTATGTTAGTTTATAGAAAATTATCACATTGTAACCTCATGGAAAATTCTTACACAGTTTAAACCTCATGGAAAATTTTCAAACTATTTGTAACCTCATAGAAATAATTAACACTATATGTAACTTCAAGAGCTGTTACACTATGGCTTGAAGCATACAGAAGGTAGGGTTTGGCAGGGTCACAAAAAAAATACAATTGGACAGTATCTGTTCAAAAATGAAAAACAAAATGAATATAAATGAAAATAAATGAGTCATGAATGAAGATAAGACCTGACATGATCATGTGACAGATATTATAAACATGACAGCATATCCCGTTCCCACAAGCTTACCTAATGATAATGATACATTAGCTATAAGTCTGTTGTCACAATGTTCAGTAACTTCACTCTATTACAACTAATGTCAAACCATACCCTCCAATATATATGAGCCGCGTCACGACAAAACCAACATAGTGTGTTTTGCGACCAGCATGGATCCAGACCAGCCTGCGCATCCACGCAGTCAGATCAGGATCCATGCTGTTCGCTATCAGTTTCTCTTCTTGTTATAGAGTTGGTAAACGTACAGCATGGATCCTGATCAGACTGGATGCGCAGGCTGGTCTGGATCCATGCCCGTCGCAAATGCACTATGTTGGTTTTGTTGTGATGCGGCTCAATTATGATTATTTATGCGCTGATAATTTTGTTATCAAAAAAGAGAAAAAAACAAGAGAGAGAGAACAAATCTCACCTTATATGGCTAGACTGATATAAACCAATCACAACAAGTAATACATATGATATTCGAAGACAAAATATAAAATAACAAAGTGGGTGGGGGTATAGGAAAGACATTTCAAAATTCCCAAACCTACATAACCTGTATTGATAAAACTACAAAATCAATCAATTATATTCTGTTTTATTTTAAGCAAAAGAAGGTACAGTAGCATAATTAAAAAACCCAGAAAATTTCATTCATTTTATTGAAAAAAAATTGCAATAATTCATTGAAAAAGAGTCTTTCTCATATATTTTCCAACATTAGCACATTGCATTTCGTAGTTAAAGATGGAAAGAAGTTTCATTAAAATTAAATAATTATCATAAACTTAATTATTCTGTTTCTATAGCAACATTATATTTAACCAATCAGATCATGGTTTATTATATGTTTTACACAACAATTTAACAGTCATGATAATGTGTCCCTGACCCAGAATTTGGACTATATAATCATGCCAATGCTTTGTAAGTCATCATTTAGCATTAGCCGACAACTCCATATTTAGTCACCACTTAGAATTAGCTGACAACTCAATATTTAGATATGCTTCATAATGTTAGTTAGTTAGTTAGCACTTTTGCTTATAACTTAATTAGTCAATCCCTGGATGATTATGTTAGTCAACCATCTAGTCAACAGAAAAGTCAACCATCTAGTCAACCCTCAAATCAACCGACGAGTCAACCATCTAGTCAACCATCAAATCAACCGACGAGTCAACCATCTAGTCAACCATCAAATCAACCGACGAGTCAACCATCTAGTCAACCATCAAATCAACCATAGACAAGTCAACTATCAAATCAACCGACGAGTCCACCAACAAGTCAATCGACAAGTTATCTGATAACATAATCAGTCAAAATTTATTTTGACTTTTATAAAATTTAACTTTGTTATTGACTAAGCAAGTCAACATTTTGTTTTCATTATGATTAGGAAGTCAACATCTTGTTTTCATTATGACTAAGCAAGTCAACATCTTGTTTTCATTATGATTAGGAAGTCAACATCTTGTTTTCATTATGACTAAGTAAGTGTAGTGTACATTCACATCACCATAAAATGAGGTAAAATGTTTGTATTATTTAGGGTAGACCCTTCTGTTACTAAGTCTGTGGCCGGGACCTGGTGGTGCTGGTTGTTTGAAAGTCTGACCTGACTGGAACTGTGCAGGATTAAACATTGTTGGCATAGAATTATTTATCTCTGGTGCGGCGGCAGTTTCTGGTGCTGTCTGAAAATATAATAATATAACAATCATTAATTTATGATAATAAAAAAAATATAACAATCATTAATTTATGATAATAAAAAACTAAGGGTGAGATCACTATGTAAAAGAAATAATCTTCTGAAGCCAAATTTGAATAAAAATAGACTTTATTATAATTCTATCAAACAACCTGTTAAGAGTCATCTAACTTAAAACAGAAAGTTGCAATGTGAAGGTCAAGGTCATTTATGACTCAAGATTAATGTAAGTATCATCAACTTCAAGGTCTATCTGCAAGATGGTGAGAAATTTGGCCAAAAAAGTAAAAATGACTGGTAACTGACTTAAAATTTAAACATGCTAAAAATAAAACCTGCCTTTTAACATTTAACTCACACAGAATATGATTTCAATATATTTTACCTCACATTAAAACTCATCAAGACTTTCCAAGTTTGGTAAAAATATACAACTAAACAACAGTTACTGTAATATAACATTATAACTAATCAGTCTAAAATTAATATATTATCTAATACATGATATTTAAAAGACATCCTAAAAATTGTAATTTTTAAAAAAAATAAAAACAATAATTGTGTGCAGTTGCCATCAAATTTTGAATGTCAGAATCTACAAATAACATGTATATATATATAAACACCCTGTGTTGTGTTAGTATGGTAGGTGAAATGTTAAATAAATCTTTACAATGGTTCATGATACACCCACACTAGTATTTACAAACAGCATAACTTTTCTCTCCTGATAAGACTTGTATTTACATGTACTTACTTAAGAAACACAACATATAGATGATCTATCATTGAATATCGACTACCAACTAAAGGAATGTGGGTTCAGAAGACAGCATACAACTGTTGTGATTTATGTTTAATATAACTTTTACACAAATAACTGATGACACATTTGCAAAATGCTCATATACATGAGAAGTATAAAATAAAGCCTAAATAGATACAGGTCAGCTTGTTAATGTTGTGTTGTTTAACATACAAAATATTGTATATGTTGTGTTGTTTATTGACTACAAATATATTCTTAATGTTGTGTTGTTTACCAATTAACTATTAATACTAATTATAACTGATTGTTTATGTTGTGTTGTTTATTATCTATAAGTATGTTTATGTTGTGTTGTTTATTAACTACAAATATATTGTTTTTGTGTTGTTTATTATCTACAAATATACTGCAAATGTTGTGTTGTTTACCAACTAACTATAAATACTAATTATAACTGATTGTTTATGTTGTGTTGTTTACTAACTATAAGTGTGTTATGTTGTGTTGTTTAACAACAAATATGTTGTTTTTGTGTTATTTTAACTACAAATATATTGTTAATGTTGTGCTGCTTACCAATTAACCTAATTACTAATTATAACCAATTGTTTATGTTGTGTTGTTTACTAACTATAAGTCTGTTTATATTGTGTTGTTTATTAACTACAAATATATTGTAAATGTTGTGTTGTTTACTACATACAAACTATTGCTGTTGTTGCTTATAGAATACAAAACATTGTTTGTGATGTGTTGTTTCTTAAATATTGACATTTGTTTATGTTGTGTTGTTATTGAAAAATTACATTTGTTGATGTTATGTTGTTATTACAGTAAAAATATTTGTTGATGTTGTGTTGTCTGTTAATCTGAGAGGAGTGCATTCCCCTGTCTATATTTTAAATGAAATGTGCTGACAGTCTGTTCATGAGAGATATTAATATGTCCAACATCTCTAGTGTCCCCTAGCACCATCTTAGACTGTACTCTAGTGTCCCCCTAGCACCATCTTAGACTGTACTCTAGTGCCCCCTAGCACCATCTTAGACTGTACTCTAGTGACCCCCCTAGCACCATCTTAGACTGTACTCTAGTGACCCCCTAGCACCATCTTAGACTGTACTCTAGTGTCCCCCTAGCACCATCTTAGACTGTACTCTAGTGCCCCTAGCACCATCTTAGACTGTACTCTACTGCCCCACCTAGCCCCATCTTAGACTGTACTCTAGTGTCCCCCTAGCACCATCTTAGACTGTACTCTAGTGCCCCCCCATCTTAGACTGTACTCTAGTGCCCCCACCACCCACCCAACACCATCTTACACTGTAAACTCTAGTGCCCCCCCACCCAGCACCATCTTAGACTGTACTCTAGTGCCCCCCCACCCAGCACCATCTTAGACTGTACTCTAGTGCCTACACCCCCCACCCAGCACCATCTTAGACTGTACTCTAGTGCCTACACCCCCCCCCCCCACCAGCACCATCTTAGACTGTAACTCTTAGTGCCTACACCCCCCCCCAACTAGCATCATCTTGGACTGTACTCTAGTGCCTACACCCCCACCAGCACCATCTTAGACTGTACTCTAGTGCCTACACCCCCACCCAGCACCATCTTTAGACTGTACTCTAGTGCCTACACCCCCCCCAACCAGCACCATCTTAGACTGTTTACTCTAGTGCCTACACCCCCCCCCCCAACCAGCACCATCTTAGACTGTACTCTAGTTGCCCCCCCCCCCCCCAACCAGCACCATCTTAGACTGTACTCTAGTGCCCTACATCCCCCCCCAACTAGCACCATCTTAGACTGTACTCTAGTGCCTACACCCCCCCAACCAGCACCATCTTAGAGCTGTTACTTTAGTGCCTACACCCCCCCCCCCCCCACGCAAAGCACCATCTAAAACTAAATCCTCATCAATCACTGATGGTATTGGAATCTGGAGGGACAAGAAAAAGACTCCTACATTAACAGGCGGGTATCCTTGTACATCTTTCATATTCTCCTACATTTCAATGTATGCCAGTTTTATCACTTATAAAAGTCTTACAACAATTCAAAAGGAAGGATGTGATAATAAAAAAAAATGTGCAAACAAACAAAGTATTGAAAAACAGTGGAACATGAAATCAAAACAGAATGAAATGTAAGGAACCACTCTCTCTTACTATTGGGTACTGTTCTGTAAATAAACAGGAAAAATGATAATTAAGTTTTAACAAAAGAAAAAAAGTAAGTAACCCTTTAAGTAACAATGGCCAGTTAAAAATTATTACAAATATATCATGGTATGTGTTAAGTAATAAATGTAAACAAGACCAGTATTACAACTTGATTTTCATAGCACGGGAAGTGTACATCAAATATTGAAAATGCTTTAAAGTAACTATGTAACTCAACATAATGGGTAATGAAATTGAAAACATAATGGGTCATGAAAATGAACAACAATGGGAAATATACCTGAAATAATGGGTAATGTAACTGAACATAATGGGTCAGTGTAACTGAATACAATAGGTAATGTACCTGAACATAATGGGTAATGTAATGAACATAATGAGTTAATCGTAACTGAAAGCATATGGGTAATGTAACTGAACATAATAGGTAATGTAACTGAACAATATGGGTCAATGTAACTGAAATACAATAGGTAAT
This sequence comes from Ruditapes philippinarum, assembly GCF_026571515.1. Classification (NCBI taxonomy): domain Eukaryota; kingdom Metazoa; phylum Mollusca; class Bivalvia; order Venerida; family Veneridae; genus Ruditapes; species Ruditapes philippinarum. The sequence goes on from NW_026856167.1 coordinate 55,252, forward strand.
GTAACTGAACATTAATAGGTAATGTAACTTGAATCAACAATAGGTAATGTAACTGAACATAATAGGTAATATAACTGAACATAATAGGTAATGCAACTGAACATAATGGGGTCAATGTAACTGAATACAATAGGTAATGTAAACTGAACATAATAGGTAATCGTAACTGAACATAATGGGTCATGTAACTGAATACAATAGGTAATGTACCTGAACATAATGGATAATGTAACTGAACATAATGAGTAATGTAACTGAACATAAATGGGTAAATGTACTGAACATAATAGTAATGTAATGAAAATAATGGGGTCATGTAACTGAATAAATAAGGTAATGTAACTGAACATAATAGGTAATGTAACTGAATACAATAGGTAATGTAACTGAACATAATAGGTAATGTAACTGAACATAATAGGTAATGCAACTGAACATAATGGGTCATGTAACTGAATACAATAGGTAATGTAACTGAATTACAATAGGTAAATGTAACTGAACACAATGGATAAAGTAAACTGAACATAATAGGTAATGTAACTGAAACATAATAGGTAAATGTAACTGAACATAATGGGTCAGTGTACTGGATTACAATAGGTAATGTAACTGAACATAATAGGTAATTGTAACTGAAATACAATAGGTAATGTAAAGCTAACATAATAGGTGTAAACATAATAGGTAATGCAACTGAACATAATGGGGTCCATGTAACTGAATACAATAGGTAATGTACCTGAACATAATGGATAATGTAACTGAACATAATGAGTAATGTAACTGAACATAATGGGTAATGTAACTGAATACAATAGGTAATGTAACTGAACATAATGGATAATGTAACTGAACATAATGAGTAATGTAACTGAACATAATGGGTCATGTAACTGAATACAATAGGTAATGTACCTGAACATAATGGATAATGTAACTGAAGATAATGAGTAATGTAACTGAACATAATGGGTAATGCAACTGAACATAATGGGTCATGTAACTGAATACAATAGGTAATTGTACCTGAACATAATGGATAATGTAACTGAACATAATGAGTAATGTAACTGAACATAATGGGTAATTGTACTGAATACAATAGGTTTAATGTAACTGAACATAATGGATAAATGTAACTGAACTATAATGTAATGTAACTGACATAATGGGTAATGTAACTGAAACATAATAGGTAATGGCAACTGAACACAATTAGGTAATGTAACTTGAACATAATGGGGTAATGTAAACTGAACATAATAGGTAATGTAATGAACATTAATGGGTAATGTACTGAACACAATTTGGGTAATGTAACTGAACATAATAGGTAATGTAACTGAACCATAAATGGGTAATGTAACTGAACATAATAGGTAATGTAACTGAACATAATGGGTAATGTAACTGAACATAATAGGTAATGTAACTGAACATAATGGGTATGTAACTGAACATAATAGGTAATGTAACTGACATAATGGGTAATTTAACTTGAAACATAATAGGTCATGTAACTGGAACATAATGGGTAATGTAACTGAAACAATGGGGTAATTGGTTTTAAACAAACCTGAAACAAAAATTAATGGGGGGTTAAATTGTAACTTTGGGGAAAACCATAAAAAATTAGGTAATGGTTTTAAACTGAAACTATAATTGGGGTAAAAAAATTGGGGTGGTAACTGGACATAATGGGTAATGTAACTGAACACAATGGGTAATGTAACTGAACACTATGGGTAATTTAACTGAACATATTGGTTATGTAACTGAATACAATGGGTAATTTAACTGAACATAATGGGTAATGTAACTAAACATAATAGGTAATGTAACTGAACATAATAGGTAATGTTGTTTTTTTTTTTTTTTGTTTTTTTTTGTTTGTTTCATTTTACGCCTTTTTCAACAGTATTTCAGTCATATAGGCGGGTAGTTTTCCTAAGCCGACATTCCTGGAGAGGTTACAACACAGTAACTTAGAACTATAACCTTCCTGCCGGCTAAAACTACCAAAGCATCTCCCGGGGATCGAACCCACGCCAGAGAGGTAACTGGATTAGAAGTCATCGACTCTAACCCCTCGACCACGGAGGCGGTATAAATAGGTAATGTAACTGAACATAATGGGTAATGTAACTGAACATAATGGGTAATGTAACTGGACATAATGGGTTATTTTACTGAACTAATGGGTAATGTAACTGAAATACAATGAGGTGGTGTAAACTGACATAATGGGAAAATGTAACTGAACATAATGGGTAATGTAACTGATATCAATGGGTAATATACTGAACATAATAGGTAATGCAACTGAAATAATGGGTTTTACTGTAACTGCTCATAATGGGTCATGTTAACTGAACATAATGGGTAATCAACTGAACAAATAAAAGTTCTTTAATTTAACATAATTAGGTCATTAACTAAACATGACAAGTAATTTAAAAGAAGACTTCTTGTTATTAAATGAAGACAATTGTAAATGTCTACTTCCAAATGACTGAAGATCTTAAATTTAACTGACTAAAACCAAACAAATAGGCAAAAAATCTATTTCCCTCTTTTTTATTTGTATCAGATGATCTTCATTAAAAACAAGTCTTTTAAATTTTTTCCAAAGAAAAAAAAAACGGAGAGCTAATAACTCAATAGGCTACTAACTATTCATTAGAATTCTGTAAATTGAGATTTGGGAAATTTTCAGAATTTTACAGTCTAGTAACATTAACAAAATTGCTAGGCCCATATTTCCAGCTAACAAAACAAAATAAAAAAAAGAAGGTGATAAAAACCCTTTCCCCTACAGTAGCAATGAGTTTAATGTAACAAGCAAAAACTGAAAAACTATATGTATATAAGCTAAATGTAAGTGATGCTATGTTTTTGATAATCAACCACTCAAGTAATGTCTGCTCTATATTTCTAATGAAAGACTGTGTTTAATAGTCAATGCATAATTACAAACAAGTTTTCTTTCAAAATCTAGATTCCAAATTGACTCTTTGTTTTGGTTATAGCTGCCTTTAAGGTTTAATTAAGTAAGTATGACCAAACATAAAAGCTAGGATGCATATTAGATGTTAGTAGCAACATTTTGCAGAATTAGAAGTCCCAAATCAATTTGTGCTACAGTGGTCAGAGAATAAGGTGCTTCACCATGTTCTAGGAGGGCATTTACCCATGAACACTTTGTCCCAGGAAGGCCTTCACATGTGAACACCATGTCCCAGGAAGGCCTTCACCTGTGAACACCATGTCCCAGGAGAGCCTTCACCTCCGTGAACAACCATGTCCCAAGGAGGGCCTTCACATGTGACACCATGTCCCCGGAGGCTTCACATGTGAACACCATGTCCAGGAAGGCCTTCACATGGTGAACACCAATGTCCCGGAAGGGCCTTCACATGTAACACGCATGTCGCCAGGAGGGCCTTCACATGTGACACAATGTCCGCAGGAGGGCCTCACATGTGAACACCATGTCCAGGAAGGCCTTCACATTGCACACCCCATGTCAACAGGAGGGCCTTCACATGTGAAACATGTCCCACAGGAGGGCCTTCACAATGTGAACACCATGTCACAGGAGGGCTTCACATGTGAACACATGTCTCCAGGAGGGCTTCACATGTGAAACCCATGTCACAGGAAGGCCTTTCAACATGTAACACCTATATGTCCCAGGAAGGCCTTCACATGTTGAACACCATGTTCCCAGGAGAGCCTTCACATTGTGAACACCATGTCAGGAAGCAGGAGGGCCTTCACATGTGAACACCATGTCACAGGAGGGCCTTCACATGTGAACACCATGTCCCAGGAAGGCCTTCACATGTGAACACCATGTCCAGGAAGGCCTTAAACATGTGAACACCATGTCACATGGAGAGACTTCCACAATGTGAACACCCATGTACAGGAGGAGCCTTCACATGTGGAAACCATGTACCAGGAAGGCTTCACGACATGAACACATGTCCGCAGGAGGGTGTCACAGGTGAAGGACTTCCTTGGACATGGTGTTCACTGTGAAGCCTTTCCCTGGGTACATGGTGTTCACTGGTATCATGTCACAACGTTCAACTGTGGAACGTTTGGGGTCCGATTGGTAGAGCTAATCAAGGTGCGCATACACCACACCTTGAAGTTCCGAGAATGTAGCTGGACCAGAATGAGGTGTGCTGTGATCAAGTTTAAAAAGTTCTATGGGCCGACAGACCAGACCAATATCACTATAACTCTTAGATTATCAATCCAGAGGCGGCATTACAATAAGTAAGACCAGTTGAGAAATAGAGAAGAGATAGAGAAACTCTGATAACATAAAACATTCAACTAAGATAATAACCTTGTTCATTATTCTTTGAACTTCTTTTGGAATAAGAACTTGCTGAACTATTTCTAGATAAGCTAATCCTATCAAGACCCAGAACTTTGCACTATTCTATTTCTTTTTGTATAATATTGTATTATAATTCCCCTCTTTCTATTATCAAGTTAAAATAGTCCTGTTTAAGTATGTTTTTAGTAGGAAAGTGTAATATCTTTTACATCCATTTACATGTAAAAGTTAAACACTGAACTATCAAAAAAGAAAAGTGCAGCATGAAGACAACAACTTCTCCACATATATGTTATCTATGTACCATATATAAATTATCATTACAGATTTTAGTGTACCAGATTACAAGTGTAAATATAGCTGATAGTATTTTTACTGTGACATGCTATTATTTATCTGTCACCCTAAAACAGTGCCTTCAGAGAACATTTAATTTTATATGTATCTGATTCATTAAAGGCCCATTATGCCCCAGGAATGATTTCATTTTTACCATAAAATCGCGATTCAACGCCCCCACCCACTTTTGAAAACCTCGTGTATAATTTAAACAAAGAAAATAAAAGAAAATTAAGAAACTCTCTTACTAGTTTTTTTTTTAAATATATTTTTTTAAATCTTTATTAAATGCCCCCCTTTTGAAAAATGTGACGCCAACGGAAGCGTTAAATCGGATTTTTACAGTATATCTCAAAAGCTTTCATATTTTATGCACTTTTAGAGTTTCCAAAAAGTTACACACAGCCCAATTACCTGAACCATCTTTTCTTCTGTTACAGTTATAGTGATTTAGTAGTTTGTATGGAAGTCAAAATACTACTTAGTTTAAATCTTGCTTCTTTTGTGACAAATTATTTCACATTTAACCCTACCAAAGATGTAGATATCATATTATCTATGTCTCTGGCCCTACTTCCTTCAAGTAACAAGCACTTAATATGCTCCTAAAACATTATTTACATGTTCTAAAAACTGTAAAAATTTATTTGTTTCTGAAGCATAATGTGCCTTTAAGTAAAGAGAAATTTTCCAAACTTTCTATATGATAAAAAAAAAAAAAATTAGATAAGCTGACGATGGGAAATAAAATAACAAATTATAGAGATAATCTAATGATGAGCAACAAGAAACAATCACCAGCAAATAATTAAGCTATTAGACAAATATGATTTTCAACTATCTGTTTATACATTTACAAATAAACTAATATTATTCAAGGAAAACAAATCATGTCATTCAAAGAAAACACTGTTTTATTATATTTTAAGTTATACATGTTGCTGATGGACTATACCGTTCTTTTGGCTCACTTGATTTAACAAAATATTTCATGACCCTGGAAAAAAATATTTAATATATTTTCCACGGAGAATTCAATACAATTAGTCTCTAAAGCTGTTAACACCTTTTGTCCTTCAAATTCAATAACAAATATAACAATTCATGTCATGTTTAAATTCTGTCTATATATCTCTAGAACATGTTATTCACATTGTTTTATCTAGATGTTTTTTGTCTTTTTTTCATCTCAAACCATTTATCTTTTAACAAATCTAAAACTTAAAATATTTCATATTCTTCTCTGATATTGCTACCAATTAACGCCCTCCCCACACCCTTTTTATCTAAAAAATAACAATTAATGACACTCTCAGTTATGTAAAATTATTTTAAAAAATCCTGTATTATATACTACATCATAACAATGAATATATAAACATATTTTTAAAGCACATTTTTACAGTTCTTATTTCTTATTTCTGAAAAAATGCAAGTCCCTGTAGGTGTTCAATATTAACTTTCCTTTTCCATTACAGACAGAAGCAAATCCCATGCCAACTTAATCAGAACAAAATACAAGCATGCATATATTATAAAACTGAATCCATTCCTCACAACAAATATTTCACACTGAGAAATAAGAAATCCTCATTTCTCTATTTACGTGTACTTACATTTTCAGTCATGGGAGGTAACTGTAGGTTGCCAGCTGGCGTATTTGAGACATGAGAGTTGTCTGCCCCTTGTTGACTAGTTTTCTCTTCAGGGATAGAATCATGAACCTGTGAGGGTAGATCTGTGGAGGAACCCTCTGTAAAAAAATATACATTAGCTATAATTATCATTTTTAATATAGCTTTTATACACATTTCTTGCATTAAACATTTGGTATACTTTGCCTTAATCTTAAACTTGCACTGCTCAAATGTACAATCCCAAAACAAAAAAAGCCTAAAGCATTTGACTGAAATTTTGATTTTTTTTTTAGAACCCCCCGACAGGTCAAGGATTACCTACGAAAGTGCAATCACTTATTTCAGTAGGGTCCTTACCTCAGCAGACTCTACAGACAGCTATGAGATACAAAGGGAGTAACGGGAACCAGTCCCTAGCTCTTATTGAATAGAACCCCTTGGTTCTTTTACATGCCCAGTGTATAGCACTGATACATGCCAGGATTACCTGAGTTTCTTCCCAGTAAAACCTCTAGGTAGGTGGGAAACACTGAAAGTGTCTCTGAAAAATCCCAAGGGTGTTACCCAGGATCAAACCCGGAGCCTCAGGAGTGACAGTCAGTGGTCTAACCAACTGAGCTATCACATCATTATATTATAACACAAGCTAGCATCTGGCATTTTATCACAATATAGCATCTGATATTATATCACAAGCTAGCATCTCACCATTTGATTATATACTGTATGGGAACCAAGGCAAACCAAAGCTAAATTAACAAAGTAATGACATACCTGCATTTCCCATTGGGTTAAATATAGCAGGGGCAGATCGGGAACTAGGTAAAGTATGAAATAAACTTGAAGGCACTTGAGATGTTGTAGCTGGTTTAGGATTCATCACATCAACATACTTTGGACCTGAAATATATAACACCAATTATATAACTAATCTAAAACCATGGGGGCTTCTGGCTCATCTAAACAGAGATTTGTTTGGGGGTTTTTTTGTGTGTAAAAGCAGTGAAAAGTAGAAGTGTTTTTTATAAGAATATGAACGCTGTTGGTAACTAGATCATTTTTCGTGCTAGATGACCAACAGATAATATCATATAACAAATATAAAAGCTCTGTCTGGGCCTTGTAATTTCAGACAAAAGGATTTTTTGAATTTTTACACTTTTGAAAACTTCCTTTTTTTTGCTCTGTGTCATTCTTGTGCAACAGACTGAAACCATCTGAACAACTCTGATCATTCCTGTAAAGTTTGGTTTATGTGCAGTCATTGGTTTCTGAGGTGGTGTTGTTTAAAGTAATTGTTGATGACGCACAATGACAGACACATAGTGAGCTAATAATCTTGAAATGGAAAACTCAAATAAACTATAGCATCAAGAAACTTAAATAGAATTCAGCAATCAGTTATTATTTAAAAATTGTGTTCCTTTTCTGAAGTTTTTAGTGCTAAAAAGCAAAAGTTAATCAAAAGAATTTGACGCGTATCATTCAACAAATAATCAGGCTATTGTGAATAAAACTGAGAAAAAAAGATAAGTCAATGTCTCAGCACTCTAAACAAACCCTAATTATTCTTGAAATACACCACACCCTCTGCTTCCTTATAAAAGCTAACTAATTTTTTTTCCAAAAAAATGATTTTTATCGGCTTTTTCACTTGATTCTATAAACTTTTGAATATTTGACATTCAAGTTAAACACTTCAACATGAGAAAATCAACTTCCAGTCATGATGTTTGTCGGGTCTATCTATATTTAAAGCTAACATTTTAACCAGTTACAATTTAGAACAAATCTCCTGAAAAATTCATGTATTGTAAACTTTATTTCAATATGTCAAAATGATTGGCTAATACAGAGCATCTTCTGTGCCAGTATAAAGATATTACAGAAAACAGTGAACCTTCTCCTAGTATGAATGGTCCAAATGATAGAAAATGATAGACAGAATATGTTCAAAGAAAATGATATGTTGTCTAGCAGGTATAAAGGCTCTAACAAATAGACAGAATTTGCTATGTTACACTTGCCTCAATGTTTAAAGCAGCACTCCTCCAGATTAATGCTTACTTTTATGAACATTTTGAAAATGTATTTAACAGTATAATATTGTATAGTAACCAAAAGGAAGCAACTTACACATTATCAATGGCACTTACAACCCAAGTTAATTACAGAAAGAAGTAAAAATATGCAAAAATTGAGCTTACTGCTTAGTAACACAGTAGAAATATAGTTAAAAATAATGAAATGTTAGCAATTAGTCACTTGAAATACATAAATTATTACTTGAATCTTTCTACTTTTTCAAAAATCTTAGTACTAATTTCTCAAGTTTGATTTTATTCATCTGGAGGTATGCTGCTATAAAGGTTATAATTAAAAGATGGATTATGCCATTCTTTGAACTATAACATTGAATACAATCCAGTTAAAAGGGGAACTTTGTCATTAACACCTGCCCATAAAATCTTAACATTATGTTAACCCATATCCACCATATCCAGCATATATTTCTCTCCTCCTTCATCATAAAGCAAGCATTGTTATTTTATTCTATATTCCCACTATTTATCAATACCTAATATCTCGTCTGGTTAGTAAAACAGGAAGTTATCTGGATTGTCAACTTTTAGCTGAAGTGCATGTGATTGAATTTTGACTATGACAAGGGGCAATAACTCTTTCATGAAAATAAAGGTTTCAACCTTTCATAATAACTACCAATGAAAATTCATCTTATAATATTGGTTACACAAACTGCCTGGACTATATAAGTTATGTGATTCTGTTATATTAAAATAAATGATGTGTTTCCCACAAAGAAAAGGCTATAAATATATATATATAAGGTTACAAGCAGATAAAGTGAGGAGACGATGGGTACATATTATACAGTTTTGTCACAACTTGATGGAAATTATATACAACATTTTGTTTGTTATTCAGGTAACCTAACACTGTCAAGGTCATCACTTTCCTACTTGACTGGAAAAAAGATCTACAATGTCTGGTTTTGTGATATATTATATCAGGTCAGATCCAGCACCGGTCTTGTGATATATCATATCAGGTCGGATCCAGCACCACTCTTGTGATATATTATATCAGGTCGGATCCAGCACCACTCTTATGATATATTATATCAGGTCAGATCCAGCACCACTCTTGTGATATATTATATCAGGTCAGATCCAGCACTACTCTTGTGATATATTATATCAGGTCAGATCCAGCACCACTCTTGTGATATATTATATCAGGTCAGATCCAGCACCTGTCTTGTGATATATTATATCAGGTTGGATGCAGCATCAGTTTTGTGATATATTATATCAGGTTGGATGCAGCATCAGTTTTGTGATATATTATATCAGGTCAGATCCAGCACCACTCTTGTGATATATTATATCAGGTCAGATCCAGCACCACTCTTGTGATATATTATATCAGGTCAGATCCAGCACCACTCTTGTGATATATTATATCAGGTCAGATCCAGCACCACTCTTGTGATATATTATATCAGGTCGGATCCAGCACCACTCTTGTGATATATTATGTCAGGTCAGATCCAGCACCACTCTTGTGATATATTATATCAGGTCAGATCCAGCACCACTCTTGTGATATATTATGTCAGGTCAGATCCAGCACCACTCTTGTGATATATTATATCAGGTCGGATCCAGCACTACTCTTGTGATATATTATATCAGGTCAGATCCAGCACCACTCTTGTGATATATTATATCAGGTCGGATCCAGCACCACTCTTGTGATATATTATATCAGGTCAGATCCAGCACCTGTCTTGTGATATATTATGTCAGGTCAGATCCAGCACCTGTCTTGTGATATATTATATCAGCTCGGATCCAGCACCACTCTTGTGATATATTATATCAGGTCAAATCCAGCACCTGTCTTGTGATATATTATATCAGGTTGGATGCAGCATCAGTTTTGTGATATATTATATCAGGTCAGATCCAGCACCACTCTTGTGATATATTATATCAGGTCAGATCCAGCACCGGTCTTGTGATATATTATATCAGGTTGGATGCAGCATCAGTTTTGTGATATATTACATCAGGTCAAATCTAGCACCAATACATTTTGAAAGTTAGTGAGGTAGCTAGCATGTATAAGTTTACAAATATAAATTACAAGTTATGACAGAGGTGTGATAAATCCAAGGAATTTACATAAAGACAATACTAACCCGCAGAATCTGTGGACAGAAAATAGAGCAAACAAATATATAAACATTATTATAGCAAAGCAAGTTCCTATCTAACATGCATTATATATACATTGTGTATCCATACAATAAAGTTATAATATTAGAAATGTTTCACAAAAGTGATGTAAATGTCAGTTAGGTGATAGTACAGATTGACCTTGTATTTTGATAACAAAGAGTATAACTGGAATCTAAATAATCTGTGCACTGTAAACAATAATGCATGAATTTTTGAATATTTATACCAAGATCAATGAAGTAATTACATGATCAGCAACATAAAAAAAAACAATGTTTTTATAGTTTTGCTTGTTTAAACACCACAAAATGTTTAACGATGGCAGGGTTAGGGTTAAACAAAACTGGTAACAGTCAAAAACTTTCCAAAACATAGGACAACATTCACCAGCTGTAATTGAAAATGAAGATCATAAATTAAAAGTCTGCACAACCTAACATTATTGACAAACATTCATGTGTGTACTGCCACATACACTTGGAAAGCCAGCTGGATAGTTATGTAAAAATTACATCTTTTCTCCCGTTTTGTTTATAAAAATGACTTAGAGTTAGGAACAATTTTGTGTCTTGTTACTTCAGTGCATTCTATACATACATCTATGACATGGAAATTGATTAAGTTAATCTTACATAAGCTATTAGATAAATAAAATGTGCAAAGAAAGTTTATATTGGCGAAAGATAAAGAGTTTTAGGACAACAATAAAGATGTACAAATCTACAAAAGCAGTATTAATAAATATTTTGCAATACAAGTTTACAATATCTATATCTTAACGAGAACAAACATGTACAATATATTTACCTCTTCTCATAGAGAACTTGTTACCACCAGGTGGCAGTGTATCCCTCGAGGGTGCGACACCTGGCGCTGGTCCGGCACTCATTGAACTAAGCTGACTTGTAGATCCAGGACCTACAATAGTTAATAGAAACATTAACATGATGATATAACTTCTATATCTAGCTATATGATTGTTTTGTTTGTTTGTAGTTATTTGATTGCAGTTATATGATTGTTTTGTTTGTTTGTAGTTATTTGATTGCAGTTATATGATTGTTTTGTTTGTTTGTAGTTATTTGATTGCAGTTATATGATTGTTTTGTTTGTTTGTAGTTATTTGTTTGCAGTTATATGATTGTTTTGTTTGTTTGTAGTTATTTGATTGCAGTTATATGATTGTTTTGTTTGTTTGTAGTTATTTGATTGCAGTTATATGATTGTTTTGTTTGTTTGTAGTTATTTGATTGCAGTTATATGATTGTTTTGTTTGTTTGTAGTTATTTGATTGCAGTTATATGATTGTTTTGTTTGTTTGTAGTTATTTGATTGCAGTTATATGATTGTTTTGTTTGTTTGTAGTTGTATGATTGCAGTTATATGATTGTTTTGTTTGTTTGTAGTTATATGATTGTAGTTATATGATTGTTTTGTTTGTTTGTAGTTATTTGATTGTAGTTATATGATTGTAGTTATATGATTGTAGTTATATGATTGTTTTGTTTGTTTGTTGTTATATAATTGTTGTTATATAATCATTGTTATTTTATTATTGTTGTATCATGGTAATTATATGATTGTTGTTTTATGATTGTTGTTTTACATTTGTAATTATATGATTGTAGTTGTGTTGTTAGATGATTTATCTGTTACAGTAAATATAGGCAAGATTGATCAAAAAACATAAATTGTTGAGAAAAATTCCTCAGTGTCTGCTTTTACATCCAATTTCTAAATGCGGGCTAGAGAAAGAACAATAAAACACCAAATGGAGGAGTCATAGAAATACAAACTCAGGGGCATATAACTCAAAGTCAGCAATCTGATCTCAATAATTTCCTCAATATTTATGTATTTGCTACTAAAATCTTTTCAGCATAAAATGAACTGTTCCAAATTTAAAACTGGGCAAAATTCAACAAGTAAATGGTGAATACCTTTTAATTCATGATCTTTCGGGGGCGGGGCCGCAGGTTTCTCCTCCTCCTCACCACCATCTTTATCCACCCATCTTTTCTTCACATCATCCCATACAATCTATACAAATATAAATTCATATATTGTTATCTAAACTTTCAACATAAATCACTCTCATGTCCTAGAATGACCAGTAAGGATGGCATATATAGAAACATGGCCATGACTCCAGTAAAACTTGAACTTAACAATTCCTGAATTGGGTCACAGACTCCTAAAACATTGTGATTTCATTCCTCTTGTAACTCAATTATATTACTTTGTAATTGATGAGTAATGTTTTAAAATATGATAAACAAGATCAACAAGGAAAGGCGACGTTCAATTAACGCAACAGTAAGTAACAGTACCCGCAAAACTGCCAACCCTCCTTCTGTCAGTCACCAATCTCATTACTAATATTTTCTTGTTAACAACTTACATTATATCACAACATAACTATGATAAAATAACAATCTGACATCCCACGTTATAATGACATATTTTATGTCACGAGAATATAGTAAAATCTTATTAATCTTCTACATTATCAACAGTTTAATTTTCTTATATTAACAATGAAAAATCTCTTAATCTAACACTAGACAGCACAAAAACAGGAATATTTTATTTCACAACTACAGCAAGATTTATATGAGTAAATTAAAACAACATACAGAAGGTTCTTTATCATCCGGTAGCTTCATTTCATTCTTACGAGAAAACAATCCTCCAATCTTAGAGAGAAATCCACCACCTGCCGCCGCTTTCTTTGGCTGAGACTACAATATAAATAATAACAACATCTAATTGATATGAGCCGCGTCATGACAAAACGAACATAGTGCGTCTGCAACCAGCATGGATCCAGACCAGCCTGCACATCCGCTATCAGTTTCTCTACTTGTAATAGGGTTGGTAAGCAAACAGCATGGATCCTGATCAGACTGCGCGGATGCTGGTCGCAAACGCACAATGTTGGTTTTGTCATGACGGGGCTCATATAATAATCATAGTATACTAGTAATGATCACTAGCCACGTGGGTTTAATTATAAGTTTTCATTCATAAAAAGACAAAGGCGAAGTTCAGGTTTAAAGAATGTATTTAGGTATACGTGTACCATGGATCACTTGAATCACATATCAAATTCACAAAGCACATATAATTAAATTATCAGTGTGTGAGTTTCATACAAGTAAGTCATCATTTACAATAACAAGAGGGCCATGATGGCCCTGAGGTAGCTCACCTGTATATAGGCCCCCCCCCCACCCCCAGGCCAATTTTTACCCAAGGGCTTTTATTTGTTTATTTGAACAGACTTGGTAGACACCCATAAGAAGAAGTTTCATGCTAAACATCTAAGTTCTAGCTCATTGGGTTTTTTAAAAGAAGATTTTTAAAGTTTTTACTATACACATATAGTTAAAAACAATGACACCCCTGGGGCAGGGCCAGTTTTGACCCCTCGGGCTTTTATTTGAACAAACTTTGTAGATATTTACTTAAAGATGTTTCATGCTTAATATCTAAACTCTAGCTATTTGGGTTTTTTCAAAGAAGATTTTTAAGTTTTTGCTATACACATATAAGGAAAATCAATGACCCCCCCGGGCGGGGCCAGTTTTGACCCCAGGGCTTTTATTTGAACATACTTGGTAGACACCCATTAGAACATGTTTCATGCTAAATATCTTAGCTCTAGCTCTTTGAGTTCTTTAAAAGAAGATTTTTTAAGTTTTTGGGGCGGGGCCAATTTTGACCCCAGGGCTTTTATTTGAACAAACTTGGTAGACACTCATTAGAAGATGTTTCATGCTAAATATCTTAGCTCTAGCTCTTTGGGTTCTTTAAAAGAAGATTTTTTAAGTTTTTACTATATGCATATAGGGAAAATCTATGACCCCCTGGGGCGGGTCAATTTTGACCCCAGGGCTTTTATTTGAACAAACTTGGTAGACATTCACTAGAAGACGTTTCATGCCAAATATCTAAGCTCTAGCTCTTATGGTTCTTTAAAAGAAGATTTTTTAAGTTTTTACTATATGCATATAGGGAAAATCAATGACCCCCCGGGGCGGGGCCAATTTTGACCCCAGGGCTTTAATTTGAACAAACTTGGTAGACACTCACTAGAAGATGTTTCATGCTTAATATCTTAGCTCTAGCTCTTTGGGTTCTTTAAAAGAAGATTTTTTAAGTTTTTACTATATGCATATAGGGAAAATCAATGACCCCTGGGGCGGGGCCAATTTTAACCCCAGGGCTTTTATTTGAACAAACTTGGTAGACATTCACTAGAAGATGTTTCATGCCAAATATTTTAGCTCTAGTATTTTAGCTCTAGCTCTTACGGTTCTTTAAAAGAAGATTTTTTAAGTTTTTACTATATGTATATAGGGAAAATCAATGACCCCCTGGGGCGGGGCCAATTTTGACCCCAGAGCTTTTATTTGAACAAACTTGGTAGACACTCACTAGAAGATGTTTCATGCCAAATATCTAAGCTCTAGCTCTTAGGGTTGTTTAAAAGAAGATATTTAAAGATTTTTCTTTCGGTTGCCATGGCAACCAGAGTTCTGCATGGAATTAAATTCTTTGAACAATTTTTAAAGGTGACCACCAAAGGAACATTCCTGTGAAGTTTGGATGAAATTGGCTCAGTGGTTTATGAGGAGATGTCATTTAAAGCAAAAGTTTACGGACGGACGCCGGACGAAAAGCGATCACAAAAGCTCACCCTGTCACTTTGTGACAGGTGAGCTAAAAATGCTTTGTTAGTCAACTTGCATGTACAATTATAATCATTTACATATAATATTCTCCATAAAGACCTTCTAAGAGATTTTCATAATATCTCCATAGTAGTATAATCTTCAAGACTGGCCGATACCACCTTGCAAGATTTAACCTTTCCTGAGATTCAATGAGTCTCCGGCAAAGACATCAACAATAATAGCTACCATAGCAACATAAATGTCAATCAAGTTACAGCACATACACACATGTTGCAGTTTAAACATTGACTAGCTCCCTTTTTTAGAACTGATTATTAAACAGATATAAAGATAAAAAATTTAAGTCATAAAGGTGGAAAATTCATACATCTCTAGACTCTATTTTCTCAACGACTAGATGGAAAATTTATATAATTCATATATTGGGAAGAGACCATTTCCACAACCACTGTATTGATAAATTTAGAAATCGAAGAGAACATCGATTTACTGATGCCATTATTTTGCAGTGAAACTTTCCTATAATTTGATGAAGTCATTAATACTGAATAGCTAGTTCTATTTCATATTCAAAAAGTATATTGTTTTTTTTAATGTTTTTTTTTCAAAATTTCTGTAACGAAGGGAGATAATCTTACCAAACTGTCCTTATTATTATCCGACTTCTGTTTTTGTTGATGATTATGATTACCACTTGAGTTACGATCTCGTCCAACACCACTTCCTGTACTCGTTTCAGACGTTGTTCGCTTCCTTAACTTTGGCGCAATTATTTTTTGCTGAGTCGGCTGAAGGTCAAATATACTTGGTGCCGGTTCATGAAGTCCGGCTGAATCAACATGATCCTCCTGTTCTATACCGTTATCCTGCGGGAAACTTGACGTTGATGCCAGACTACCGCGTTTAGCCGAGTCGGATGATACAGCCGATGTTTGACTCTCACCGAGATTTACGTCGGCAGGAAAACCATGTGACGCATGATATTGTCCCGTATTTTGATCCCAATGATTGCCTGCCATTCCACGAGAAAAAATATAATTTAAAATTAGAAATCTTACAACCAAAAAATTGCATTATACACTTCATTATAAATACTATTACTATACATCACATAAATATATTCCGTTTTTTACATGCGTGTCAATAATTATTGATCTTAAAAAGAAAAGTATTCTGTCAATGTAAGCTTGAATACTGTACAGATCTCATTTAATTTCTCAACTAATAACTGTCATCATCTCTTAATAAATCATTAGATTTATGTAAATACAAACTTGTTAACTTGATTTTAGCCAGTGCTAGTGGGTGTGAGGGTTGTTGCACTTATTCATTATCCCTCATGTACATAATAAATCAAACTGAGTCTGCAATTTTCATGTAACTTTGTTGTGATTAATGCTTCAGAAGGATCACTTTGTTACCAGATTTTTTTAGAAGTAAAAGTGAAGCTAGCGTATTATTTGATAGACAAGTCATACACATATTTCAAATTAATATGGAAATGTTCACTAACCATATTGTGTAAAACTGCCAGCAGTTTGATGTTGATAGTTGTTATCTGTGTTTTGATTGGTCGGTTCAATATTAGGATGATTCTGATTGGTTGATTCTACAGACTGTTCTGGCCACTGTAAATTACCCTGTTGACCTGAATTTATCAAATACACAAGTTTATCTAATTTATTTTATTACTATATCAAGTCATTTCAACACTGGTAAGGACACAATTACTAACTTACAATATAAGTCAATTTTTCCCCATTTATATACATTACTATGATATACAGTCAAGACTGCCCGAGTGACCCCCTGATTACATTACTATGATATACAGTCAAGACTGCCCGAGTGACCCCCTGATTACATTACTATGATATACAGTCAAGACTGCCCGAGTGACCCCCTGATTGCATTACTATGATATACAGTCAAGCCTGCCCGAGTGACCCCCTGATTACATTACTATGATATACAGTCAAGACTGCCCGAGTGACCCCCTGATTGCATTACTATGATATACAGTGAAGACTGCCCGAGTGACCCCCTGATTACATTACTATGATATACAGTCAAGACTGCCCGAGTGACCCCCTGATTGCATTACTATGATATACAGTCAAGACTGCCCGAGTGACCCCCTGATTGCATTACTATGATATACAGTCAAGACTGCCCGAGTGACCCCCTGATTGCATTACTATGATATACAGTCAAGACTGCCCGAGTGACCCCCTGATTGCATTACTATGATATACAGTGAAGACTGCCCGAGTGACCCCCTGATTGCATTACTATGATATACAGTGAAGACTGCCCGAGTGACCCCCTGATTACATTACTATGATATACAGTGAAGACTGCCCGAGTGACCCCCTGATTGCATTACTATGATATACAGTGAAGACTGCCCGAGTGACCCCCTGATTACATTACTATGATATACAGTGAAGACTGCCCGAGTGACCCCTGATTGCATTACTATGATATACAGTGAAGACTGCCCGAGTGACCCCTGATTACATTACTATGATATACAGTCAAGCCTGCCGAGTGACCCCCTGATTACATTACTATGATATACAGTCAAGCCTGCCCGAGTGACCCCCTGATTACATTACTATGATATACAGTCAAGACTGCCCGAGTGACCCCCTGATTGCATTACTATGATATACAGTGAAGACTGCCCGAGTGACCCCCTGATTACATTACTATGATATACAGTCAAGACTGCCCGAGTGACCCCCTGATTACATTACTATGATATACAGTCAAGACTGCCCGAGTGACCCCCTGATTACATTACTATGATATACAGTCAAGACTGCCCGAGTGACCCCCTGATTACATTACTATGATATACAGTCAAGACTGCCCGAGTGACCCCCTGATTACATTACTATGATATACAGTCAAGACTGCCCGAGTGACCCCCTGATTACATTACTATGATATACAGTCAAGACTGCACGAGTGACCCCCTGATTACATTACTATGATATACAGTCAAGACTGCCCGAGTGACCCCCTGATTACATTACTATGATATACAGTCAAGACTGCCCGAGTGACCCCCTGATTACATTACTATGACATATTAAGTAGGACAAAGACAATTTATGTAAACTGTAAAATTATGTAAACTGACTCTAAGAAATCATCTTGCATAGCTGCTACAACCATCAAAAAAAATAAAGTTTGACCAAAAAAATCTTTTAAAAAATGAAATGAATAAACAGTGACATTTTGCAATTCCAACTAGTTGGAAAGCGGGTTCAAGTACAAGAAAATTGGGTTTTAGCACAAAGCATGTTTGAACTAAACTATCATAAACGGTTTTTCATAAACTGGAAGGAAAAAAGTCAAACCATCAGTTATCTGCCCTTGTTGCTGGTATGGTACATGTCCCTGTTGTTGTAGGTATTGATTGTCTGCCCCTGATGTCACATGTTCCGAACTATATGGTTGTGCTTGTGAATTTTCAAAACCATTACCATACTGTGTCTCCTATAACAACAGATGTTATATGAAAACTTGATCAGTGATTTAAGGAAAAGTATTTTGACAGGTTTATTAATGTATAAATAACACATGGGTTTGTGGTCAACAGTAAAAATATCATCCCAAGGAAAATACTGTAATAATATATATTTCAACAGTATTTTCACGAGGGATGATATTTTTACTGTTACTCACAAACCCATGTGTTATTTTTTTTTATTACCCTGAACAAATCATTTGAAAATTTCAACAAAATCTAACTGTAACAAAATTTAACCAAAAGTAACAATAAATCAACTATCCTTACCTTGCACGTTGAAAAAAAACATGTGACCAGATTTTTATACTGTTAAAAAGTAGTTACAGGGTAACGATGAAAATTTCTTAGTTGCATGGTACACTTCCTTTAAGGTAGACCATGGGTAATGCATTACCTCCACTTTGAAGAGTATTCAAATAGGCTAGAATCGCTTGTAAACTACATTGAAATTGAGGGGTGTGGGTTCAATCCCCAGAAGGGGCAATTTTTTTTTCTTTCTTTTTTTCTTTTTAACATTATTTATGTATCTCTCTGATCCCTTATGGAAGAAAAAAAGTTTGATTTAAATTATATAATTATTTTAGGTATTTTTTTTTGCTAAATAATGCCAAAATTTATAGCAAACATGATACCAGATATTTTCAAAGTTCGATAAAATAAAAACTACACGGTAAAAGTATTTTATATTTCGCATGATCAACTAATATACCTTTGTGAAAATTTAGGCAAACTTTGAAAACAGACCCTCATTTCGATAAATTTTAGGGATATTTTGAATAAGGCATTTTAGATAGGGAAATGGTAAAATTAGTGTTAAAAGTGGGTGGGGTAGGGTAACATTATTATACGTATTAAGAACATTTTGTTTAGAAACAAACATTTTGCTTGTGTAATGTGTTACCTGAATGTTGTTATTTGTTTCTTAACAATGAGCAATAGAAAAGCATTTTTTATAATGATGATATTACAGATTATTTACAGTTTCCTCATTTCTGAAAATAAGCCCTTCTAATGGCAAAGTCTTAGTTCAGAAATATATCCATAAGTCATAAACCACACGGTAAATTTTATTTAAATTTTGCATACAGGTGACATTGAAGACATATAACTGTCCTATGTTGTCAATTTTACAGTTCCTTATGGTGCCCATTACCCATGGTCTACCTTAACAGCAAGAACAACTCCCAGTGGCCTATGGGATATTAGCATTACAAAACAGGGAGGGGTAATAAAAGATCAAAATGTTAAAATCCATGTAAACACAATCTACCTTTACTATTGAAGTAACCATATATGCAGCATCTAGTATTATATATGTTAACTTGTATCAAACAATCAAACAATTATCTACCTGATACTGTACCTGGCTGTCTACGCTAGGGTGTTGTTGTTGTTGATAATTTTCATGTATACTTGACATCTGACCATTGTTTGTCATATACGACGCCTCCTGTCATATATATATAGAGGATAATGAATATATGTTGGTTCTATACTGAATTTATTGAATGAGTGTAGGTTCCTATACTGAATTTATTGAATGTGTGAAGCTTAACTATATTCTATTCATCACATTCTTAAAATAAGGACAGTTTATAGTAATAAGGGACCATTCTTTTACCGATATGCTTATATTGTAACACTAACAATAGTATAATACATATGAACTTACTTCTGCCTACTTCTTGTAATAAGCATCTTATATACTTTAAATCCAGTATTTAACCATTATAAAACACAAGTCATATTCTTTTCTGAAGCTCAATATGTGGGTCTAGCAATACTAGGGTAATATGACCCCAGGTATGATTTTAGACATGAACAAGCACTTTTGTAAAACACCTAGCTTTGTATAACTAGCTGGATTATTTCTTCACATGTAAAATCTTCAATTTTTTTTTTTATTTACAAGTTAATTTACAGCAGTTACTTCAGCATTTAGCTCCTACTCTGTTAAGAAATGTATTTTAAAAGAAAGTATAACTTGAATATATATATAGGAAATTTACCTGTGCATACATGGTACCGTTGTCAGTTCCCTGCATATACATGCCAACTTCTCCACTGTCACTACTCGCTGTTGTACGACCTCCGTAAAATGCAGGAGTTGCGGACCCCGACGCAGGCTGTATTGCACCTTCCTATTAACATATAAATATTGACAGTGAACTATCTTATGTCGTCAATAAAGTCTGTTTTTGATGGGTTTTTATTACTGTATTCTACATAAAGTAAGTTGGGTGGTTGGAATACATAAAGTAAGTTGGGTGGTTGGAATACATAAAGTAAGTTGGGTGGTTGGAATACAAAAAGTAAGTTGGGTGGTTGGAATACAAAAAGTAAGTTGGGTGGTTTGAATACAAAAAGTAAGTTGGGTGGTTTGAATGTCACGGCTGGTGGAGTACATTACATTAAGTCAATAAGGTAAAATTACCTCAAATTGCACGAGTGTTGTATGTAAAGCACGAAGCCAATCTGGGTCAGCAAAATCATCTTCTTCTAAGTTCTGGGGTTGACTAAACTTTAACTGACTGGAAAACTGTAAAAAAAAAAAACAACAACAACAATGACATATTAGGATGTTAATTAAAAAGACAAGAGGGCCATGATGGCCCTGAAGTCGCTCAACTGTATATAGGCCCCCGTAGTTGGGCCAGTTTAAACCCCAGGGTCTTATTTGAACAAACTTGGTAGACACCCATTAGAAGATGTTTCATGCTAAACATCTAAGGTCTAGCTGGTCAAGTTTTTTCTTTACACATATAGTTAAAAACAATGACACACCTGGGGCAGGGCCAGTTTGGACCCAAGGGCTTTTAATTGGACAATCTTTGTAGACACTTACTAGAAAATGTTTCATGCTTAATATCTGAACTCTAGCTATTCGGATTTTTCGAAAAAGATTTTTAAGTTTTTGCTATACACATATAAGGAAAATCAATGACCCCCGGGGTGGGGCCAATTTTGACCCCAGGGCTTTTATTTGAACAAACTTTGTAGACACTTACTAGAAGATGTTTCTTGCTTAATATCTAAACTCTAGCTATTTGGGTTTTTTCAAAGAAGATTTTTAAGTTTTTGTTATACACATATACGGAAAATCAATGTCCCCTAAGGCGGGGCCAATTTTGACCCCAGGGCTTTTATTTGAACAAACTTTATAGACACTCACTAAAAGATGCTTTGTGCTTAATATCTAAACTCTAGCTATTTGAGTTTTTTAAAAGAAGATATTTTAAGATTTTGTTATACACATATAAAGGAAAATCAATGACCCCCAGCGCGGGGCCAATTTTGACCCCAGGGCTTTTATTTGAACAAACTTGGTAGACACTCACTAGAAGATGTTTCATGCTTAGTATCTAAACTCTAGCTATTTGTTTTTTTTCAAAGAAGATTTTTTAAGTTTTTGCTATACACATATAAGGAAAATCAATGACCCCCGGGGCGGGGCCAATTTTGACCCCAGGGCTCTTATTTGAACAAACTTGGTAGACATCCATTAGAACATGTTTCATGCTAAATATCTTAGCTCTAGCTCTTTGGGTTCTTTAAAAGAAGATTTTTAAGTTTTTACTATATGCATATAGGGAAAATCAATGACCCCCTGGGGCGGGGCCAATTTTGACCCCAGGGCTTTTATTTGAACAAACTTGGTAGACACCCATTAGAAGATGTTTCATGCTTAATTTTTAAGCTCTAGCTCTTTGGGTTCTTTAAAAGAAGATTTTTAAGTTTTTACTATACGCATATAGGGAAAATCAATGACTCCCTGGGGCGGGGCCAATTTTGACCCCAGGGCTTTTTTTTTAACAAACTTGGTAGACACCCATTAGAAGATGTTTCATGCTAAATTTCTTAGCTCTAGCTCTTTGGGTTCTTTAAAAGAAGATTTTTTAAGTTTTTAATATATGCATATAGGGAAAATCAATGACCCCTGGGGCGGGGCCAATTTTGACCCCAGGGCTTTTATTTGAACAAACTTGGTAGACACTCACTAGAAGATGTTTCATGCCAAATATCTAAGCTCTAGCTCTTTGGATTTTTCAGAAGAAGATATTTAAAGTTTTTTCTTTTGGTTGCCATGGCAACCAGAGTTCTGCATGGAATTAAATTTTTTGAACAATTTTCAAAGGTGACCACCAAAGGAACATTCCTGTGAAGTTTGGATGAAATTGGCTTAGTGGTTTATGAGGAGATGTCATTTAAAGTAAAAGTTTACCGACGCCGGACGGACGCCGGACGAAAAGCGATCACAAAAGCTCACCCTGTCACTTTGTGACATTGAGCTAATAAAAAAAAAAAAACATAAATAATAATAAAAATCTGGATACATAGTGATGCCTCGGAAAGATTAATCACAACCAAATTACATGAAAATTGCAGACTCGGTTTGACTTGAGTCTCTACATGAAAAAGAAGTGAGTGGTCTGTGTTTTATTTATAACCATCTGATTTGTCAAATAAAGATTAAGAGGATGTTTCAACAGTCAATTATATATCAGCAAACATTTACTTTAAAGGAATTTGGAGAATTGTAAGGTTAGAATATAACTAATACAAGAGCTGTCCGTAAGACAGCGCGCTCGACTTTTTTATTGCTTGCCAATAAAAAAAGTTTTTGCAGTAAAAGGCAATACAAGAATCTCTGTATTTTTAAAGTGAACAATGGCCATGAGCATTAAGATATTTAGTGAAGAATTATTTTACTGAATTGTGTGATACCCTTGAACACTGCAGCAAAGTTTGAAATGTTTAAGTCAAAACATTGACAGTTAAGGGCCATAATTCAAATAAAATCTTTGACAGAATTACCTTCTCCTGGACATGTTTGGGAATCATGATTGTAAACAAGTATTCCAACTTTCAAATTAATATCTCAAACAGTTCAGTCAAAAAGTGGACTGGTACTAAAAACTTAACCAAGATTCTAAGTCGATAAAAGGCCTTAATTTTTAAAACAAATCCTTGACAGAGTTACCTTCTCTTGCGTACAGATGGGGGTAATGATGTGAAATAGCATTAAAAGTTTCAAAGCAATATCTCAAAGGGTTAAGGCAATAAGTGGATTTTACCCATATTCAATGTATTTTCTAAGTCAAAAAGGGGCATAATTCTGTCAAAAACCTTGACAGAGTTATGTCCTCTTGTCTGTTGATGAAGGTCGTGATGGTAAACAAGTATGGTCAGTTTCAAAGCAATACCTCCAATGGTTTTGAAATAAAGTGAGGTGGTACAAAAAACTTAACCAAGCTCAATACACTTTCTAAGTCAAAAAAGGGCCATAATTCTGTCAAAAACCTTGACAGAGTTATGTACTCTTGTCTGTAGATGGAGGTTATGATGGTGAACAAGTATGGTAAGTTTCAAAGCCATACTTGTAATACTTCTGAAATAAAGTGGGGTGGTACGAAAAACTTAACCAAGGTGTGACGCCGACGCCGACGCCGGGGCGAGTAGGATAGCTCCCCTTTTCATAGAAAAGTCGAGCTAATAAGAACGTATGATAAATATATGTTACTTACATCATATACCAACTTGACTAGAATATGTGGGAAGAAGGCTGGGTTTACATTTATATATTTTGAGATCACTTCACAATATTGCAGTGCCTGAAATCAAACATGAATATTCATATATTAGGTATGAAATACCAAACAAAAAAACAACAACAAAAAAACACACACACACAAAACCCCATTTAACTTCACACTTCAGAGATTAAACTATGTTTAACTTCACACTTTAGAGAAACTTCACACTTGAGTTGAAATAAATATATATTTTAGTTAATTTGTGATATCATAAACCTTAAGTTAATTTATGATATTATAAACCTTAAGTTAATTTATGATATCATAAACCTTAAGTTAATTTATAATATCATAAACCATAAGTTAATTTATGATATCATAAACCTGAAGTTAATTTATGATATCATAAACCTTAAGTTAATTTATGATATCATAAACCATAAGTTAATTTATGATATCATAAACCATAAGTTAATTTATGATACCATAAACCATAAGTTAATTTATGATATCATAAGCCTATCATGTATGTATGATAATAATGACCTTATAAACAAGTATATTTATATAATTTATATATCAACACTTACTTCTTGAGCAAAACCATAGTCAGCCAGTCTCGTAGCATACAGGTACTTAAATGTCTGGAAAATAGCATTTATATATATATTATAATAGTAGAATGTTCAATGGTCATGTATGTATGTACAGAGTGGTCACACTATGCATAGCTCTAAAAACAAAATAAGCTATTCTTCTGAAAATTTAAAATGTATCAAGCACAAACTTTTTAAATTGAAACATAATACTAATAAGTTTTCTCAAGTAAAAAAAAAGAGATATTCCTAAAACTTTAAACAATTCATGAATTCAAAGAGTTCAAAAAGGTTGCTATGACTGCTTTTTTATGCATAAACTTCGCAAAATATATATTAGACAGACACACAGATATTTACCTGAAAGTTTATTAAGTTAGTCATCAAATTTCCTAGTGATATAGCATACTCATAAATCTCTGTACATTGTATAGCCTCATCTGTCGCAAAATATTGTAATGGTAGGCCATGACTTGAGCCCACCAGTACAATCTTTGAAGATTTTTTGTTGTACGATCCAAAACTTGTCTGGGACATCAAGTAACAAAAATGACTTGCATGTAAAAATCCTCTAGAAGCTGAAACAGAATATAAACACAACAATAAAATAGTAAACAATCATTTAACTGAAATCATATCTATACATGTATTTATAATATTTGAACAATTTAAATGGTTCAGGCATTCTGTAAATATTTCTAACTTTACTGGTGGAGGATATTCATATTGCATTGCTTCACCCACCTAAAACCATCAACCTTTACAATACATTCTTGTACAAATACTAATCTATTTCAATGATACAACTTTTAGTCTTGTTCATACTTGCCATAATTTCTTGCCAACATTTATTATTCTTTGGAAATGTGTGCTGACTGACTGAATAGGGAGCAGAGCAGACCATGATGTGCCGGCCGACCTTGGTCGACACTGGTGCACCGACCTCCGTCTACATTGACCTAGGTTTGCACTGGTCATACCGACCTTGGTTTGCACTGGTCCAGCAAGCTAGGGCTTTAAACAAACATACCTAGTGTATCTCCCAGAGTTGTTATAGATTTCCTGTCTAGATCGGGTTTCTGAGAATGGTTAGACAATATCATAGCTAGATGTGGCCTCCAGTCTCCCCATCTTTCCTCCGCTACACACTGTTAATATATATGTGTACTTCATTATAATAAATCAACAACAAATTATATTTATCCATTTTATAAATTTCATAGTAAAGAAAAGTTTCTGCTATGTTATCTAAAGAACGTTTTTTTATTGATATTTTTAATCTGAAACTAAATACTACATAATGATGTTACTATTTTTAGATTTTGTGTGTACACGTGTATACACAAACATTGTCGTTACTATGCAACATTACCTTTGCCCTGATCATCATAAGAGAAACCGGTTGGCAAATCATTAAATTAGTTACTTCATGGACTGCCTTCTTTGTTTCGTTTTATTAAATGTCACTTTTTTCAGGCACTTATTCTTCTTTTTTTTTTGTATTTCAATATATATAAAATTGACATGTATATTAATTTGCTGGGTTGGATTTCATGTCACAGTAACACCATTAAGATAAAGATATTACAGTTCAGTTTTAGTAAAAGAATGGAGCTATTCGCTTTCATACACTTATTTCAGGTTCAAATGAGAACCTAAGTTGATCACATTTTTCAACATGTTCCAGTTTCAGATCCTCACCTTTCATGGTTTAATGCTTAGCTACATATAACATATTGGTTGTCTCTCTCATATTTCACTAGTCAGACACAGTTAGGCAAATTTTAGTCAGACACAAGCAAATTTTGTCAAAACACTACAACCTTTACACAAGAATATCTCATGACAGATTCAATATCTCTAGCTGATACAACGTATTTCTTAATTTTCTTTTTCTCTTTTAATCATCACATTCAACAGCTGCCAAGTTTACAGTATTTAACATGAAGTTATAAAATGATATATATATTAACATACAGTAACAGCGGCTGGTTGTCGTCCTGACATCATCTGATACAGTGTCTGCAGGGGGTCGTTCATACGCATTGCTACGTTAGCAAACCTGTCAACAATACAAATTAACAGTCTAAAATTTCATCTTATCATTGGAAAATAATCACTTTAATAGAAATGACAAAGCTAGAAAAGTAAAAAAAATCTATTTCAAGCTTCCGTCACCGTGACCCCATTGTCTTAAGCAACCTAGAGTAAATGTTCCAAGCAAAGTAATTATATCACATATATTAAAATATATTAAAACTAATAGTCAATAAATGAGGTCAAATGCAAAGGTAAGTTATAACTAGAAATGTGTCATCATGCCACGGATGCCCCCGCATGCAGCCAAAATTTCAGATGTTATAATATTTAGTTCCAAATTTGTTTGCACAAATTATTTTTTTCATTTTAAGTTCAAAGCCCTTAAAACTTTTCAATGTTAACACAAACCATTTTCATACAATGTTCAAGGCACTGAAATTATTCAGTCTTAACCTTTTGAAAAACACATATTGCATATTTGTAGCCAAAATAATGGCTACATACATTTCCACAAAAGTATGAGTGCTGAAACTGAAAGTTCAAAATTTTTCCAACATTCAGGAAAGATAAGATAAATCATCGAACCATGACCAAATTCGAACTTGACCTGTATTTTCTCATGACATATCCATATGTCAAATTTGAGTTGAATGTGTGCAACCGTTACTAAGATAATGAACGGAAACTGATGATGACGGAATGACAGAATGACGGAAGGACAGAATGACGGAACAGGGTAACACTATATGCCCCGGCCATTACATGGCGGGGGCATAAAAATCTATTTTTAGCATCTGTGACCTAATTAACCCTCATCAATTTTAAACACCTTTCAAGGTCAATGCATGTTTACAACTAAGGGCCTAGTGCTTAGGGGTGTAAGGGATGTTGCACCTTTCAATTATCTCTAATGAACAGTCTCAATCAAACCATGTCTGCAACATTCATGTTATTTTGTTGTTGTCATTGTTTATGATGGTTCTCCCTAGTTGCTTTATCTACCAACCAACAAACAATATCCACTTATATAAATAAAAAAAACCCATTACACTTCATTTTACCTCTTCTATACGTACTGTCACTCAGCACACACTAACAGTTCATATACATAGGATATTGAATGAGGGTAGGTTTGATACTAAATTTATTGAACGGGTTGAAAAAAAATCATATTATGCGTGCCTCTGGCGAGCATAATATTGTTTTATCCAACAAGTTCAACAAATTTAGTATTGAATCTACAGGAATATAATATTTTATTTATTACATATTCAAAGAAATAACAGTTTACATTTAAAACACGTCATTTTTCATTGATGCACCTGTATTGTCATGCTAACACTAGCATGCTTTAACACTATAGCACAAAGGACGTAACATCAAAGTGTTATTACACTAGCGTATATAGTTCTTATAAAATGGCTTTATAACACTCCTGCACCGCGGTTTATGTGATAAAAGATAGTTTACCTCATCATAACATTGGCATGAGCTCGACTATCCATCTTACTGGCAAGGAATAAAGCATGTCCCCATAGGTTATTCTTCATTGCCCAGTCTAGAGCATCCTGTAATATTTACAACAATATTTATTGATTCAGATTCATCATTTTTAACCAAATATAAATGTATATAAAGCACCTTTCTTCCTTCTATACTAGAGGCCTTTTAAGGGCTCCTTCCTCTTGTGAAATTCTTTAAATTCTTTAAAATTATGCTGTTTTTCCTTAAAATTGAATTTACATCAGGTATTTTATTTCCCTTTAGTTTTTCAAAAATCCTGTGTTACTTCCCCCCAATTTCAGAAAGAGGGCCCTTCT